>NC_087202.1:37090574-37105574 GCF_015104395.2 Macrobrachium nipponense | reverse complement strand
CCTGTAAAACCGATGCAAGTTGGTCACAGTCGAGGCAAGGGATTTCGTATACTCCTGTTTCTTTGGGGATTGGCTTTTTTTGGACGTTAATCAGGGATTTGGCTAAGGTATTTGGGTAGGTAAAAGCAAAAGGGTTAGTTTCCATGTGTCAGTGTCAACATCTTAATTCTGCCCAGGTGTGGGCTTTTTATTTAATTGTTGAGGGTCTCCCTGGTCTTGTTTTGAGTGAGACATAATCTTCTATCGGTCCCCTCAAAACAAGACCAAGAGATGCCCAACAATAAAATAAAAATCCTACTCCTGAAGAGAGAGACAGTTTGGTCTCTGAAATCTAGTATTTACTTTCTACATTTTAGCCTTATATATATATATATATATATATATATATATATATATATATATATATATATATATATATATATATATATATATATATATTTTACCTCCTTCATAGCCTTTCCATTCTCTAGTTTGCACATTCTGACACTAATAAGTCTCGGCCCTCAACCTCATTTACCTCTCCCCTTCCCCTCTCATCACCGTGTATTACCTCACTCTCCCCCCCCCCCCCCCCCTTCCCACAACACCTATTATCACCTACCCCCTCCTCCTCCCCAGCCTCCACTCGCTGACTTGCTTCAACCGGGATTTCATAACTTTGATAATTGTCCGAGTGTAATGCCCTCTTACCGGAATGTTTCATAACAAATGCTAGTGATGCCTCATTTGCTTCGCCAACTTCACATTTTATTGCATCAGGGAAGAGTTGGAAAGTGGTTTTGAAACTGGAAATCAAGACTTTGTATCGCGAATTTGCAACGCGCTGCCTAGAGATATAGATATTTAAAGCTTTCTTGGACATAAAAATGAAGGTTCCTCTCTGATAGTTTCTGAGCGAGATCTACGTTCATTAAGTTGGTGAATTTAAGCGTTGGGTTTTTGGGGGTTTGGGGCGGAAAGGGTACCTGACAGGTATTTAGACGTTTTTGCTATATGCGAGTGTGACTGATCAACTTTTGTAGACTGGAAGAAAGGCAGTAACGAGAGTGCAGATCATAATAGTATAAACAATTCAGAAATTATACGTAGATCAGTAATCCTGTTAAGCAGTTAAGACATCTTTTAATAATAATAAAGAAAATATTCTAATAATGAAAAGAAATATTTTGATTAAAAAAATACAATTACATTAATATTTTTTCAGTGAAAACTGATTTGTGAACAGTGAAAAGGCGTTGGAGTTTCATTAGACAAACTAGACTGCTTCAGGAAATATATATTTTTGTCATGATTTAGATTTTGATGAAATGACGTATATAGAAGTAAATCTTTGAGAAAGCGTGATCAGAGAAGCTGCGTATCTGTGGGGACTGGTTGATTGTGTGCTTGGCAGGAGTCCAGACAGTTAAACAAATCTCAAGGGTTTTAATGAATATTGAATGCTTGATTTTGGTTCGAATTACTGTTTGGAATTGGTCATTTTAAATGTCAAATTCTTCAGTTTTGTTCTATTTGATTTATTAGACATATTCTTCGGAAGCTTGAATTTAAAGTCAGTGGCCTCTGTGAGCTTGTTCCATATGAATAGGGTTCATGTTCTGAGCAATAACATAAGTAATAATAATAATGTGCCACTCAGACCAACTGTGTGTGGGTACCCGTGGAAGCTGGAAGAATGGAAACTGGGCATGGTGCCAGCAACCTCATCCCTTCAAGCTTTCTAGGCTGCATGGCGTGCTATCCTATTTTGTGCACATGTTGAAACTATACAGCGCGCACATACTGTACATGTATATATTTATATATTTCTAGTACATACTCATACCTAAGTATACAGAAAAATTCGAGATTCATTTGTATAGACGACGAAGGCAAAGAATGCGTGGTAAAAAAACAATTAAACAAGGATTGAAGTTTAAAGACGAAAGGAAAAGAGAGAATCCTTCATAAAAATGTTGGGTTTTTCACTTTCCCATGACCATCAACGAGGCAAATTGGCTCCGTTGCGTATATTAAAGGTGCAATTAAATGCAATATAGTACATTATATGACAGCCTTTTGCATGTGTGTGTTTGATGAAAGTTGACTAAGCAGAAACTGAAGAAAAAGTGAGAGAAAGCTATGCTGTAATAAATCAAGCACCGAGCAGTTGGTAGAATAGAAAATATTATCAATTTCTAGCTTTTGGATTTTTTCCATTTCAATGTCCACGGCTATCCCGGTAAGCAGGTTAGTAATTGACAATTATGACACAACATGCGTGTTAAATATGGCATTGTTTTTTTTCTTTTTTCATTCAAGAACCTGACTGGTTACTCCTGTCTTGGAAACACTTAGATACATTCTTATTGGCTTCAGTATGGAGAACTAATTTTCAGCGTGTTCGATTGAAGTAGATATTTAAACTAATTCCACAGAGATGTGGAAATTATTGACCTTCGTTAAGTAGAACTTCAAGTTCTCGATGAAATTTTGCTAAGGGAAACCCTGTAAAAATTCGTATAGTAACGATGTATAATAACGAGAAAGTCCTGCAGTTTCTAGCACAAGTCCTCGGGGAAGTAGTGCGTAGTTTACGATGCCAGTGACATTTTTAGATTTGTATCAGAAGCAGGTCTTCTGAAAAAGCTATACATTTAAAATATATATATATCTATAGATATATATATATATATATATTATATATATATATATATATATATATATTTATAATATATATAATAGATATAAAAAATATATATATATATATATATATATATATATATATATATATATATATATATATATATATGGATACATAGTATATATATAGATATGTATATATATATATATAATATATATATATATATATATATATATATATCCATATATATAATAATCTAATTATATATATATATTATATATATATATAATTAATCCATATTATATTCCATATTATAATTAATATATAATATAGAATATAGAATATATATATATATATCTATATCCATATATATATATATATGGATATAGGATATATATATATATATATATATATATAATATATATATATATATATATATAAAGATATATGCCACGAAGGAAAAATAAACGAATGAGTAACTGCGAGACCTTTCGACGTTTCCACGTCCTTTACTGAGCAGAACTGACATACATGGGACAAAAGACAAAACAAGAAGATTCGTATAACTGACAGATGGGGATTATAAAGAGATTAGTACCTAGAATCCGACACAGCTGGATGATAGTAACCTTCCCAAACAAGCATAAACAATGATGTTGAAACAGCACATAGCAGCCGCCAAGCAAGAAGAGAAGGAAAAATTCAAGGAACTGGAAAAAACAAGAATCTCTTTCTATCATTCCATCCCGGCTGATTGGAAGGACTCGCTCCGTCGGGAAATTTACGAAAAACTACGTAGGACTACAGATGCCCTGAAAAGGAAACTCGACAGAAAACTAAAAAATCTTATTGATAGCAGTGATTGGACTAATTGTGTACGTCAAGATTGTGTTGTTAACCTATCTAGTAAACAAATAAGTGAAAATGTTGTGATTGCGCTTGGATATGGTTTATCTTTCTTTATAACAAGTCGATCTTCTGCTTTAATGATCGCGTCATCCCTAAGTAAATTTGAAAAATATTGTGATCTTCCTCAAAATCATGTTGACACGATTAAAGGTATTGTGTACGGAGCTGCCAACGTTAAGCATGAAAGTAACTTCCCTGCTCGCTATAAGAAAAGTTTGGCCGATCTTAAAAAGGACAATACTGTCCACATTACAAAAGCTGATAAATCAAATAGTATAGTAATTTTAGATAAAGCTGACTACATATCACGTATGCAAGCCCTACTGGATGATGATGTGACTTATAAAAAACTAACAAAAAATCCCCTTTATCAAGTCATAAAAAACTTCAATAGCACTGTGAAAAATATCCTTAAAGATAAAACAGAACTACTAGGCAAATTGTCAGTCAAATCTCCTTCGCTACCTTACTTGTACAGATTAGTCAAAACGCACAAAGAAAATAACCCTATGCGGCCTATTATCAGTACTGTTGGTTCAATTTCATATAAACTTTCGAAATATATCACAAAGATCTTGTCCCCGTTACTTGGAACCATCTCCGATTCTCATATATATAATTCTCTAGATTTAGTTGATAGATTAAACAAAATTGCTCTTTGCCCTACTGATAGATTCGTTAGTTTTGATGTATGTTCTCTTTTTACTAAAGTCCCTATAGACTCTATTTTAGACTATCTTAGTAATGAACTGACTCAGCATGAATTACCTCTACCTATAAGTCACATTATTTCACTCACGAGTTTGTGCATTTGTGATTGTAAGTTTATATTCAATGGTGAATTTTATCAACAAATATTTGGCATGGCAATGGGGAATCCTTTATCACCACTACTCTCAAACCTTTAAACTGTACATGGAATTTTTTTTTTGAAAAAAACGCTACTTACCTAATATCATTCATATTCCTGTAAAATGGTATCGTTATGTTGATGACATTTTAGCTGTCCTGCCTGTCGGAATTGATGTAAATGATTTACTCTCTAAATTAAATAACCAGGTACCATCGATTAAGTTTACTCTAGAATTAGAAAAAGACAATTGCCTCCCTTTCTTAGATGTTTTGATACACAGAGAACCATTTCAATGTAAATTCAGTATTTATAGGAAACCGACCAACAACTTAACTTATGTTCGTTTCTTCTCAGGCCGCCATCTTAACATAAAAATATCAATTTTTTCTTCTATGTTTTTACGAGCATTACGCATTGTCAGTCCTCAATATTTGGATAAAGAAATTGAATACATAAGAAAAATAGGGAAAGATTTATGCTATCCTTCACATATATTAGATATTTGTTATAATAAAGCCCACAAAAATTATTATTATAGTGTAAGTAACACACAGAAAGGAAAAATTTTAAGAACATTCTCAGTTTGCCTTTTTTTAAAGGATTTGAAACCATTAAATCATTGTTAAAAGCTTTTTATGTCAACCTTGTTTTCTCATATAATAACACACTAAAAGGAATGTTATAGCCCCAGAGAAAGCAACAACATAATATATAAAATTCCATGTATGGATTGTCCCTCATTTTATCTCGGACAGTCTAGCAAGGGCCTAGAAGTAAGGCTAAGCCAACATAAATATTCTGTAAAAACTGGACAAACATCTAATGCAATATTCATTCATTTAAGTGAAAACAACCTCCGAATAAATTGAGTTGGTAGTTCAGTAATTGCAAAGTCAAGAGATGTCTTATCACGAAATCTTTTGGAATCTGCTTTAATACAACTTACTTTTCATTGTAATTTCAATGTTAGTCGTGGCCTTTTTCATTTAGATCCTTGTATTTGTAACATGTTTAAGAATGACCTCAAAGATATAATTAAAGACTTAAATAAAAATTAGTTGCCTTTGAGTTGCCTTTGAGTTATCTTCGTTGTAATGTATGTCTAACCTGTATTGTGAATATGTATTGTGAACAGGGTTTTGTTTACCAAAGTTCTGAACAGATGTCACCTATAATTATTTAATTGTCTTGTCCTTGTATCTGAGATGTTTATCTTAAACTTTTAATCGCACCCATTGTTTATGCATGTTTGGGAAGGTTACTCTCTTCCAGGTGTGTCGGATTCTAGGTACTAATCTCTTTATAATCCCCATCTGTCAGTTATACGAATCTTCTTGTTTTGTCTTTTGTCCCATGTATGTCAGTTCTGCTCAGTAAAGGACGTGGAAACGTCGAAAGGTCTCGCAGTTACTCATTTGTTTATTTTTCCTTCGTGGCATATATCTTTATTTATGGATTTATCACGTTCCTAACTTTCGTGATTCAATTATACACACACACACACACACACACACACACACACACACACACACACACATATATATATATATATATATATATATATATATATATATATATATATATATATATGTGTGTGTATATAGATTATATTATATATCATACTAGATATATATATATAATCTAGTCATCATGTCTATAGGTTTTGTATAAATTTTCTCATCCTTAACAAATGATATCGGCGTCAATGACCTTATTTGTCCCGATGCCGGAGAATAGCAAATCAATAAGTCAATGATGGTCTATGTAATGGATTCCAGAGTTGTTGTCATGTGGCATAACAGACGCGCCTTAAAATGTCAGTTCAATAGTTAACCATTTGTTGAGCCTTGGACCGAATTATCAGCCGTGCATTATGGAAAGACACGATGTTACCGAGGGAGTGTGGAAACAGACTTTCGTGAACCTTGTCTTTTACGTTATAAATATGTCGGGTTATCAACGACAGTTTTTCAGGATTATGAATGTTTATGAGGAGAAAATGTCATAGAAATGGCATAAAGATTCCATTGTATTTACATTGTGAAGATCACTTATTAAGTAATATCGTAAGAGGTAATGTCAGGTGCCAAACATGAATAAATCACTGACTGGAGACAATAAAAGCAAAGTTAAATTTGAAATTATTCTAATACCAAGGAAAAAGTTCATTTATAGGTTTGCTCAACAGAAGTATTTTCAGCTTTTAATAGGATAGTGAACTCGATTAATTGTCCTTTATTATATGGATTTTTCAAAATCATATTTATGGAATTGGAAAAGCAAGGAAAATACGTCTACCGCGAATTTTCTCTAAAAGGCAGAAAAGAATATTTGTCGTGCATATAGAAACCAAATAAAATATTTACGGGTATAATCACATAAGCACTTACCTACATTTTATACGTATTTGTAAATGTGCATAAATATATTATTGCTGGCATATCGAACGATGATACTCTGCTAAGGTCATGGAAATTGTAGTATAAAATTATTAAAGGAAGTAGAATCATACGGATAGGTAACTAATTTTCAATTAGATACTAACCAAAATCTTGCACAGAATTGTGAATTATTTACAAGTAGGGAGATCGCTCACATGTTATACCTGAAACTCCGGACGATGAAGCTGGTGATATGCTAGTGATTTTATGTTAACGTTTCATGTTTTGGAAAAGGCGTGGCGCCTACCGATGCAAGCTACAATGTATACTGTCCCCTTTAGTTTCAGTTGACTAATACTTGATTTGAAACGCAGGTAATAATTCTTTTCTTAAAGGGAATATTAAGAATTCTGGAAGCTTGCTGTTCTGACAATAGTTTTGTAATATCTGGCGTTCCTCAGGGTAACGATCTTCACCCATTACTTTTCTCAATACCATGCTCTCATGATGTGTGGTTTGGCCCTGAAAACAGGCGATGCACACACTGCATGGATCGCATTTTTTTTAATGTAGAACTTTTGCTGATTATCTTAACAGGGTTTGGTTACGAATAACGCAAAGTACAAATAATCGGTTATTAAACTGAATCGTAATTGTTGGTGGGTCTAGGACATTGGATCGCTTATGCCAAATTTTTTATTGTTAGTATTTCTTCAACCGCATACTAATCATTAGAAATTCCAGGCATCTGATTAGTTTCGGAAGCAAATTCACTTTTGAGGAACAATTACGGACGATCTCGTCTACACCTGCACAAGGTTTTCACTTGATTGTTCATGCTCGTTATTTTAAACCACGGCTGAATAATGACGTGAGGGAAAAGTCTGTAAAAGTTGTAACAAAATGTAAAAATTTCTGTTTTCCCCTAGCATATTTTACTTGCATATTCTGACTATCTGTTCAATTATTTATGGTATCAGTGTTTCACTCAACTTTTAGGATGGTGCTGCAAAGAAATGGGAAGCTGTGGAGGTGAAAAAGTAAAATCAACTAAAGCAATTTGTATAGGCTCCATCAGAAATTTGCATAAAGAGGGAAAAGGTGGGTCTGTATTTTTGAAAAGTGGGACTTTTTCGAGAACGCTTATAATGAAAACAAAGATATAAACGTAAGATAAACAAAATGGAAGGACATTGTGAGACTTAGCGAGAACGATGAACAAAGCTCAAAATGCGTTTTGAGATGGCAGTTATTTTTTTATTCTATTTAAAGGAGGTTCCCCAAACTGACAACGAGGTAATCGTTATAATTTGCTGCTAGAATTGACAATGATGTTATTACAGTCAAGATGATACTAGGAAGTATATACCTGGTTATTTATTATATTAAAGCGAACTTGAAAGTAAAATTGCTGGACTCTTCTGTGCATCATTAATTCTTCAAATGGTTGTACGTTCTCTTTATCAGTTAAGTAGAATTCCTATTGACGCCTTATTGTAAAGAAACAGCCTAATTTCTGTGGGCTAGAAAAAAAATTTTCTTGTTGAAATATTCCACTGGCGTCTTTTTCACTTGAAACTGTATCTCGGAGTAATATATGTTGCTGGGATTCTGTCTATGAAAACTGTGGAAAATCAAAATTCTGCTTTCTGTCGTAGCCTTTTTGTTATGCTTTCGAAGTTGACAGTTGAGGACTGTGAAAGTAGCGTCTTATACCTAACGTATGGAGGGTCAGTTACAATTTCGGAACGTTTACTTCAAGCTAGTTAATACATTAAGTGTAAGATGATAATCACCGAGGAAAATAGGGGCATATTTCACATAAACTTGTTTGGGTCGCAAATAACAAATGGACTGTTGAAAGCTACTGGATTGCGTCTGGAATATCTTAACTGGTGAAAGATTTTTTTAAGACGTGTAAGAATGGCAGAGTAAGACTATGGTGACGATGATGATTCTGATATTAATAATAATGATTCACTAATGTAATGGAAAACCAAGATGATGATGATTGCATCTGTGAAACATTTCATTGTTCTTTAATACAAAGTCACTATGAATAATATATGCTATTCGATTTGGTCATCTATAATCCAGTTTCCTTTCCGTCTTATGTATTTAAAATATCTATAATGAAATCAAGACAATGAAATTGTATACTAATATTAAAACATCATATTGAAATTAAAACTCGTGATTTATTAAAAGTAAATAAGCAGAGTTAAACGCTTAACAAACTGAATGAAAAATGTTCTCCCGGGAAGAGCCAGCAAATTTGGAAGTAAATCCACATTAAAAGGGGGAATAATATTATAGCATATAAAAACACTAATGAAAGACCCGAATCCTTTATAGTTCAAAGGCTTTCGATAGTCTATCCAAGTGATGAATACACGCTCTCTCTCTCTCTCTCTCTCTCTCTAAAACACATACACACACACACATATAAGCAAATGCAGATAAGCACGGGATACGTAACTTATTCCGAACTCTGTCCATTATTATTTCTGCAGTCTGTTTAGTAGATAAATGAACCTGATATTTATATATATATATATATATATATATATATAGATATATATATATATATATATATATATATATATATATGCACTCACATGAACATGCATGCAGACATACATACATACATACATACATAAATACCGACGGACATACACTATACTCTTAGATGCGGAGAGAGAAAGAGAAAAAGGGAGAGAAAGAGGGCAGTGGAAGAGGAAAACTTATTTAATAAGGTAAGAATAGTTACAGTAATTTCTTTGAGGATTTGAGAGAGAGAGAGAGAGAGGTTGGGGAATGTTTGCATAATTGAGAAGAGAAAAAGTATGACGATTCTTTTACTTTTGCTTCTAGAAAATAATATATCTTTGCAAAACAAAAATTTATGTTATGGAGATTCAGATTTCTCTCACAAACATAAATACGAAACGAAGGTACATACGCTCCGGCTGCCAACAATATCACGGAAAGGGAAGGGAAAGGAATGATAGAAGACTCACGATGAGGGAAAGAAAAATTGAAAGGAAAGAATGAATAAGTCGAAAGGTTTTTTGATCTTGAGGGTTAAAGAAGCGTGAGATCAATTTCACGTTGGCCTTTACACACTGAACAAGAAGGAAGGAAGGGTGGAATGCATTTTCCCACATTACTTAAACGGAATAATCCGTTAAAGGAGCCTTTTGCTGGACAGTGAAAGCAAAAATCTCCTTCTTCTTCTTCTTCTTCTTCTTCTATACACGTTAAAAATTATGTTTTACGTATGGATTATTATCACTAACTTCAATGTACTTCTTGTGATAAGAAAAACTAAACATTGGGTGTAATCAAAAACATAAAAATACATTGATTTTCTTAATTGAAGTATTACCAACAAGAGATACCAGGTTCACTTGATTTTTCTTGGCACGTATTTTTACTTTGTGTATAAACTTGAAAGCAATGGCATTGTCTTCACTTGATTGGGGACGTTATAGGTCCACAATTCGTGTCAGTATTTAACAATCCCAAGTGGATGCATCTCATCATTTTCCGCTTGCGCACGAGGAAAGGTTCCTCCTCTCCGTCTGATATTAAAACCTGTCCGTCCGCACTTTTTCTATCCGTTCTGTTTCTATCCGCCCTCAGATCTTAAACACTACCGAGGCAAAAGGGCTGCGAAATGGTATGTTGATCACCCGCCCTCCAATCATCCAACATACAAAATTGCAGCCCTCTAGCCGCAGGTATTTTTATTCTATTAACTATGATCGCGCGTCTGGCATCGCAACAACACAGGCCACCATGGCCGGTTGCGAGTTTCATGGGAGGCGATTCGTACACCATCATACCAAGACTACCGAGAGATAGATCTATTTTCGGCGTCTTTGATTACACGCTGTATAGGAAACTCAATTGCGGCGAAGAAACTTCGGGGGTATTCTTTACTTATTTATTTATAATCATTTCCTTAGTCGAGAAGGTGTGTTAAGGACAAACACCTTAAAATTTATCATCTCTCTGTCGACCTTTGGGATTGAATTCTGTAACTGGTAGTTACTTAGTTGTAGTGTGTCGCGGCTAGGACGGAGAAGGGCGTAGGGCCAGAAACCTCATCCAATTTCTAACATAATGTGGAGTATAGAGATTATAGCTTTCGTCGATAAAGGTTTTGAGAGTTAATGTTTACCCTCTTTTTAGCTTTGTGTATTAAGCAACTCGCTTTATTTTATGGATGGTCAGGTGGTTGAAACTATTTTTTATTTAGTCCAGGGACAAAAGATAAAGCACTAAAGTGTGTTATCACAATATTTATTTTTACAATATCGCAATTTCAGGATGATTTTAAGATGTTATCAAACATTAACCTGGAATGAGTGGCACCAAAGTCATGGTAAATCAGCAGTATCTGACTGAAATGTTACAAGATGTTCGTAGGGAACAAATACTTTCTTCATAGGACATGCTCCAAGTATTCTAAATCAGCATTTCGCTCTCCCAGTAGCAGTTTTAAGACATTCCCTTGGAACTGTTTAGTCCCAAGCACAATAACGCAGCAGCGTTCTTGTCTGGGTACTATAACATACAAGGACCGGGTCTTGTTCGTAGGCTGCGAGAGCTCGTTTAAAAGAGCTCGTTTGTTATCCGACTCGTACCTGGCAGGACACGCGCAATCTTCATGGTATGCTTCCGCAGGGAACGATCCATCATGGGAAGAGTCAAAAGCCGTCTTATGAGGAATTCCGTCACTTTCTCACTGTCCGAATGCACTCGGCCTGTGCAATATGTCCTTCCTATTCCTGTCTCTAAACTTGAGTCATGTATGTTCACAGACCTGCGCACTGCGTATTCTAGGACAGACTAATTCGCTGCTGTTTTCAGTTCTCTTGGAGAGGTTTCATGAGATACCTTCAGACAACTTAGGTTTCCGTAAATGTCACGAATGTTTGATTTGTAGAGTAATAATGCCTGTCTCCCTTTCTATCTCTTATATATTATATATATATATAATATATAGATAATATATATATATATAATATAATATATATATATATAATAATATATATTGTGTGTATGTATGTATGTATGTATGTATGAGACAGACAGACAGACAGACAGGCGATATAAATAAGAAAATCGGTGGTTAAGCGAAAGAAAGACGAATATACACACAACCAAAAGTGAAGTCCATGGTGCGTATGATACTGCTCATTACAGTTTCGAGAACACTGATTGCTTGTTTACCGCCGAGCCTACAGATACGAATAATTACGCCACCTGACATAACATATCAGCTACGAAATTAGCGGTGCCGATGCTCGCATCAGCCAGGCTAAATATAATTTAGAAAGACGAGATGAGTGGTTGTACCCAGCTAGGCATTGCTCGTTTCACTCTCCTGCTGCTGTGATACATAAACATAGCAACGTACACATTAGTTGTTCGTATGTCAGGATAATTGTCGATTGTTTAGAGTTTACGAGTTCGTGATAAGTGGCATCTTTAGTAGGAGAATGGTTGTGGTGGAACCAGGGGCTGTTACTTGCCTAGTTAGGAGATCAATGAGTTACGATACATAATTAAAATCAGCGGTCACCCTCCTTGATTCACGACGAAGTAAATCATTTGTTTAACAGCTCGAAATTATGTATTTGGAAATGTGTCATTAAATTTTAAGTATCCGTTTATTTGTACGTATGAAGAAAATAAATGCAGGTACTCTACTCATTCTCAAAATCTTTACCAGTGAATATTGGATCATTTGGTTGAAGAGTCCTGAAGGTAAATCTCATTAGGATTTCAGAAAAGGTGATTCACCTGAGAATTTAATCTGCGAGGGTCTCTTCCCTTTCCGCATTTCCTTCGTTCCCCATTTCCTCCTCCTCCTCCTCCTCCTCCTCCTCCTCCTCATTTGCCATGACCCTTTCCTCCTGCATGCTCCTCCTCCTTCCTGAAATTCCTTAAAGAACAGGTTTGACAATGAGGACGGGAAATTAGTGAGACTTTCCTCCGTTGTTTAATGAAAATGCCGTCCAATGGAAACAGTACGTTGTTGACTCTTCATTAAATAACAGGTTAATAGCAAGCAATTTGAGCTGATAAACAACGTGCGTCTCTCTCTCTCTCTCTCTCTCTCTCTCTCTCTCTCTCTCTCTCTCTCTCAAATCTCATTGAGACAGCAGATCTAAATTTGTGAGATGTCATTAAGTGTTCCTCGTCTCTGCAATAACAGTCTGAAGGGAGTAACAAGAGAAGCCGACACGAGAAGCCGCTCCTGCGTCGTCATTGTTTAATTATATCCCTGACCCGCAATCAAATACTAACTACCACCCACGGTTTGCCGTTCGAAATCCTCTCTCTCTCTCTCTCTCTCTCTCTCTCTCTCTCTCTCTCTCTCTCTCTCTCGCTATACATTACGTTTGAATCACATGTTAATAACAACATTGTCTCCCGGCTGGAAATCATGCTGCAATCAGGACTAATTATGGAAAGTTTATCACCGTTCGGTTGGCGTCGCGTGAACAGAAATGGAAATACAGGTATCCTGAGCTCTGAAAGTTTAGCTTTCTGCAGGTTTAATGATTTCTCCCTCTGGCGCTGCAGATTATTTGGCCAAGTGGCACGGCTTGATGGGAAAGAGATTACGACTCTGTCCCTGTGCTGTACTGTAGTGCTTGGAAGATTATCTTATTGATTATTATTATTATTTATTATTATATTAATATTATTATTATTATTATTATTATTATTAACCAAACAAAAACTTCTTTCAGTTTTCTTCTGAAGATTGAAAAAGAAACCCACAAAATCCCTTTGTAACTTGTTTACTACTTAGAAGTAAACAAGTTACAAAGTGATTTTGTGGGTTTCTTCTCATTATTATTATTATTATTATTATTATTATTATGATAGTATTATTATTATTATTATTATTATTATTATTATTATTATTAGATTATTATTATTGTTGTTGTTGTTGTTGTTGTTGTTGTTGTTGTTATCGTTGTCGCCCCAGTGCCGTTTTATATTGAAACGATGTTTGATTTCTTTATATATTTCTTTATATCTGTCCAAAATGGTGAGAATTTCCCAATCATTTTTTTCTTATTATTGATTATACATCAATTAATATTAAATTTTGAAGAGAAATTTTCATGATGATTCTAATATCCGAATTCGTTCCTGCCATTATACCTTTTGGCAAAGTCCAACCTTCCCTGATTATAGCTACGAACATAATACTCGTACTTGCAGCTCTACAAAAAATAGTAATAATAGGATATAACAACCACAATATTTAAGATATAGTTGGAATAATTGTTTCAGCACAGCCATGAAATATTTGTGCAAAATATATTTAGCAGACTCAAAATCTTCCCATGGCGATGTATGAAAATGGTATTAGCGACCTACCAATAAGTTCTAGTTGTAATAATGCACTCCGGGTTTTTTAGCGCAGGGCCAGTGTGAATGTCTCCAATGCAACCATCGGCTCATTCCCGGAAAGTTTTTTTTTTTTTTTATTCATAACTGAAGTAGTAACTGATTTAACGTTACTATCAGTCATGGCAGTGGAAATTGCGGTAAACATTAAAGTATTACTCCCTGGATTAAAAACTAAAAGATTGCATTCAAACCGTCCATGAGCTGATTTTACTTTGCTCTTAATGTGTTGACACACGGCTGTTTGCTGTATCCATTTCGAGCTTTGACGTCGATACGTAACTTTTTTAATGGTAATGGTTTTCGCAACATTTTTTTATCTTATTAATGTAGATCTTAATTTCGAAGTCCATTTGCAGAGAAAGTAAATCAGTAGTATTGCTTTCCTTAGCTTGTCCATATTTACTAGTTTTTACTTTGACATCAGTTAACATTCGGAGAGGGTTAACGCTTCAAATAACGTTTAAATTATATCTCCACGGTTACAACTACTACTTACACTAATACTCAGTAAAAGTTGCTAAAAGTTGATTAATGGCCAAAGCTTAGATAAGAGGGTATGGAGCGTTTGGTAGACAATTCATATCCATTTTTTCAGCAATGTTTTTTTTATATATTGAATTTTTAGCTTTTTTTTCCGCATACCTCTTCAGACTTGCATGGAGATAAGAGTACCATAGGCAACGGCAAAATTCGCAATATATTCAACATACTTTGTAGAACAGAGGGCTGTTCAGGTCGGTTCCTGATAAAGGGCCAGAGGATCGTAATGGTTTATTTATTCCTTTAATGGG
>NC_087202.1:37077761-37082761 GCF_015104395.2 Macrobrachium nipponense | reverse complement strand
AATCTGAAACAAATTATATTACATCAACAGAAAATACCATTGGGGAATGCAAACCAAAAGCTTTATATAGCTTACCATTATTTTAAAGATCAAGTGATGATACCATACTCTGAACCCAAAGACAAGGCATGGCAAAGGACAGACATGACATAACAATACCCATAGTTTTTAAACAGGATCATAAAAGTCACAAATCCCCAAGTCTAAGGAAACACCTACTTAACTTTACTAAATAAACTTACAGGCACACACAGGCTAACCTTAACCTTAACAATACAATACGAACAATATAGTCCAAAAAGTCCATTATATATAATCATCAATTCAAAGTCCAAAGTATATTGTGACAAATCAATAATTGGCTAGGAACGCCAAGGGCAATATCATAAAATATTAAGAGGGTATAAACTTCATACAAACCTCAACAACTGGCAGTCGCCAAACCGTATAATAAAAATAAACAGGTATTAACAAATAAACCTACTAAATTCAAACCTATAAAACTTGCAGGAACATTGAAACCATACTATATTCAAAAAAATAATTTTTTTCATATAACCTATTGGAGAAACAAGCAGGGTGACGTACGAGAGAGAAAGGCCAAACTTAATCAATTTCGGGAAAGGGCATCAGGAATCTTATTTTCGGAACCCTTAATGTGCTTTATCACTAATTTAAATTCTTGAAGAAAGAGGGCCCAGCGCAAGATCCTCTGGTTAGCTCCTTTCATCCGTTCAATAAAAACTAGTGGGTTATGATCAGTCCAGACCTCTATGGGAAAAGAAAAATTAGTTACATAGGGTTTAAAGTGCATAAGGGTACGGACCAAAGCAAGGGCTTCTTTTTCAATTGTTGAGTATCTTCTTTCTGCCGCCAATAATTTACGACTGAAATAAGATACTGGGTGAACTTCACCTTCCTCATTCCTTTGAAAGAGGACACCACCAATTCCTACATCACTGGCATCCACAGCAATGATAAATGGTCTTTCAAAATCTGGGGAAATTAAAATGGGGTTAGTCACAACACAGATTTAAGCTTATTAAAGGCTTCCTCACACTGCTGCGACCAAAAGAATTTCTGACCCTTTTCTAGGAGTTTTGTAAGAGGATGAGCAAGGTCCGAGAAATTTCTAACGTACTTTCTGTAGTAGCCAATCATACCTAGAACCCTTCTCACCTCTCTGACATTACTTGGGCTTTTCAAATTAATAATAGCCTCGAGGTTAGCTTGTTTCGGAGCCACCTGACCCAAACCAACCTCGTGACCCAAATAACAAACCTTAGTCTTACCAAATTCACACTTGGCTAAATTTATAACCAAACCAGCAGACCTAAGAGCCTCAAATACTTTACGCAACCTTACCAAATGCGTATGCAGTCATTGCTATACACTACCAAAATCATCAATATAAATCTCTGTTCCTTCTAAACCACAAATAACCCTATTCATCAGCCTCTGAAAAGTGCATGCTGCATTTTTCATCCCGAATGGCATAACCTTGCATTCATACAAACCAAAGGGGGTGACAAATGCAGAGATTTCACGGGCTCGATCAGACAACGGAATCCTGCCAATAGCTTTTCAGTAAATCCACTTTTGTAATAAAATTGGCAGATCCTATCTGATCGAGGCAATCATCAATACGAGGCAAAGGAAAAGAATCATTCTTTGTATGGACGTTTACTTTCCTATAGTCCACACACATGCGGAACTTACCGTCGCCTTTTTTAACGAACTAACTATAGGAGAACTCCAGGACTAACAGAAGGCTGAATGAGGTCGTGCTCCAACATATAATCAATCTCCTTACTGACTATATCCCTTTTCACGGATTCACCGATAAGGACTTTGCTTAACCGGAGGAGCACTTCCCACATCAACATCATGCTGAAGAAGATTAGTTCTACCTGGAGAATCCTTAAATAAATCTGTAAAGGAATAAATTAAATTAAGTACATCTTTTCTTTGATTAACATCCAAATGTTTCCAAACCTTCCTGCAAGATTCCTAAATTTTGCAAATTTTCAAACAAAGCATCGGAAGGAACTTGATACAATAAGTCATCAGATTCTTCAGGAGGAACATCTACTACTGCCGATATCGGTTCATACACAATTGCTAAAGGATCAACACTTTTTACAATGATATGGCTTCAGTCTGTTTATATGATAAATTCTACACTTTCTACTTGAGCCTGGAGCTTCAATTTCATAATTGACCTCGGACAACTTCCTCAATACCTTTCCAGGGACCCTTATACCTTGGTTCAAGAAAATTGTCTGGGTTCCATACTCAAAACCAAAACCAATTCTCCAGGTTCAAAAGAACGAGCTTTAGCTTTTCTGTCAAAATTATCCTTTCATCAACAGCTTGCGAATAACTCAGATTTTCCCGTGCAAAATTCCAAGCACTGAACAACCTCTTTTTTCAAATCCTCTTACAAATTCTCCAACTTTAATCTCTCCCCTTCGACGGACTGTAGCACTTCGCTAAAAAATTTCTAGAGGACCACGAACTTTATGACCGAATACCAATTCGAAGGGAGCTACACCAGTGGAAGAATTTGGATGATTCCTAAGAGCAAAGAGGGCAAAGGGAAGTGCTTTATCCCACTCACTACCTTGTTCGTAACAATGTTTTTTCAAAATGGATTTAAGGGTCTGGTGAAACCTCTCCACCACACCTTGACTCTCCGGGTGATAAGGTACGCTGGTAATGTGCTGAATGCCAGTTCAGCACATTTACCTCTAAATACCTTACTCGTGAAATTTGTACCACAATCTGTCTGAATAACACGAGGGAGACCATACCTGGAAAAAGAAATCCATTAATTTTTCAAAAACAACTTTTAGATGTAATACGTCTCATAGGGAATGCTTCGGGAAAATCTAGAGGCTCTATCCATAATAGTTAAATAAACATAACCAGACTTGGTTTTAGGTAAAGGACCAACGACATCTATCACCAATTCCGAGAATGGTTCACCAATGGCAGGGATAGGATGTAAAGGAGCTTTGGGAATTATTTGATTTGGTTTTCCCATAACCTGACATACCTCACATTCCTTCACATAATGCTTCACAGAAGATTTCATCCCAGGCCACCAAAAATACCTTGCTAATTTTTGGAAAGTTTTCCATACCCCAAAATGGCCTGAAAGAAAATTGTTGTGAGCAAGATTCATTACCGATTCACGGAACTGGGACGGAACCACAATTTGTGCAATCTGAGAAGTCTTGCCCAGATCATCTGTCGAAGGACGACTAAACCTGTAAAGTAGACCCTTGGCTATACCAAACCGAGGTTTAGTCAAATCATTAATGTCTCCCAATTCAAAGTCAAATTCTTTTTTCTGGGCTTCAATAAAAGCCAATCTGTCCCAATCAGGTTTCAAATCATTAATAATACTATTACTACCACTATCTACTGACCCGGGCCTTTCTACATCTACTTCTAAACTACTAAGCATTAAATCATCATCTACATCAAGTAGATCAGCAGCTCTTGCTGCGGCACGGGTTGTTATAGCTATGGGACATGCATTAATGGACAATATGGGAAATAATTCCTGACCCTCACCATTGACCATATCATTGCCCAAAATACCGTCAATCCCAGGAATGGGGAGACTATCAACAACGGCCAACTCGGTAACCTTATCACATCCAGGAGGAAAAGACAACCTGACATCCACCAACGGAGCAGAAACAACAGTGTTCGGGAACCCTCCCAGAACGACATAATTCCCTGAATACTCTTTACAACCTTTTAAGGTATCCCTCAACACAAGAGACCGAGCTGAACCAGTGTCCCTCAGAACTTACTTTGATAATCTTAGATCCAAGAACAATTTTTACCTGGCCATACAATATTTGTCAAAATTGAATCACAACTGTTTTTTATTAGAAGTGTCACTACTACTATTATCTACCTTACTTACTAACTACAGATTTTTCCACTTGATTATCACAAGAACTGGACCTGTCAGAAATTAATGAAAACTGGATTTTGGCTGTTTCTCTCAAGATATCGTCTACGGGCATTGCACTGGTTCTGGAAATGACCTGGCTTGTCACACCAAAAACAGGTTACTCTCTACGTCCAGTACTTCTGTTACCATTATTATTATTGTACCTTTGATTATTGCCAGAATTAGATGTACCTCTGTTAACAAAGACACACGAGGGGAGGAGACCCTCCTGAGACTCTACCAACATTCCTACCATCTGAAAAAGAATTAGCATTATTAATCTTAGGAATATTAGGAGTCGACGAAGGTGGTTCTCCCCTCCTTCCACTACTGTGGGCACGGGAGGGATCATTTAAAACCCTGTAACAAAAGTTACCATTGCCAGAGCGATGGGTCAACACATATTCATCTGCCAACTGAGCGGCACTACTCAACTTCATAGCTTTGACCTCCTCAAGATGGACCCTCAACTCTTTGCTACATGCCTTTTTGAAACTCTTCAAGAGCAACAATTCCCGCAACGCAGCAAAAGACACCACTTGTCGGCTCTTCAGCCAGTCGTCAAATTGTTCCTCCTTGACCCCGAGCGAATTCTACATAAGACTGTGAAGGATGTTTATTATAATTCCTAAATTTGAGGCGATAGGCCCTCGGGAACCAGATCATAGGATTTTAATACCAGCGCTTTGACCTTATGATAGTCCCTGGCAATTCAATTCCCTCCTCCAAGGCATTGTACACCCGGATAGCCTTGCCCACCAGCCTACATTGTATTAAAACAGTCCACATTTCGGAGGGCCAAGACAACGGCGGCAACACGCTCAAGGCTTTGAAAAATTCAGGGACATTGTTTTCATCAAAGACTGGCACCAATTTTAGTGCTGCACCAAATTAATTAAAACCGTTCCTGGAACATACCTTTAGGGGAACTGACCAAATTTGGCCCCCTGTAACCTAGCCATCTCTATATTCAACTTCACCATCTCTAACTCGTGACGCCTTACCCGCTCGTCTCCTCAAATTCTAT
>NC_087202.1:37052761-37072761 GCF_015104395.2 Macrobrachium nipponense | reverse complement strand
GTGTGTGTGTGTGATTCTCTCTCTCTCTCTTCCGCCATATCCTGTAAATAATGGTGACATCACAAAAATGCATCATCATTGTCCCATTCATCACCTAACTGCTGAATGATGAGAGATAGTTAGTCTGTCGGGAAAACTAACAGAGTATCCGTTACATAAGACACCTAAATAGAATGCTTATCAACAAGCATCGCTTTGCCTGAAACACAGGCTCATAAATATAGATTAGGCACTGAATACCTTTTAACTTACGCCTTTTTACACTTGAAGGGAACTTGGCTGTAGAGGTATTGAGCCTACCAGTTCTCAGCAATTGTCTAGGGATGAGACTGCAAGCCTTATGAGTCTATGATTCTTTCTTGACCCAAGTTAACGCTGGATACTCTGGTGGAGTTGGGAGATGGGTGGCAAGCCGTTGCTAAGACATGGATTTGAGCACAGCGCTCTACGACAGAGCCCCGGCACCCTTTGTGTATGTAAAATGTGCAATGTTTATTTTATGTGCGTATGTATATTATATACCATATGCTATCCTTGTAAACTTCAATAAAAACATCAACAGATTCAGGCGGTCAATCTGTGCTTCAACGTTTGTGTAGCTGTAACTGGAAGAGAATTTCATAAAGACTTCATCAGAGGCCTGATATCGTGTAATAGTATATGCATTAAAACTAATATTCTTAGAGAAAATTACTAGAGCGTCGGCAAAACCTCTTGTAGCCCTGGTGAAACTGGCTGAGCATGATCACAGGTAAACGACCATGAGGTTATTTTCTGCAGAAGCACCGAGAATTCCACAAAACTTAGATAATGAAAACTTCAAGGGTCTCTCTCTCTCTCTCTTCTCTCTCTCTCTCTCTCTCTCTCTCTCTCTCACACACACACACACACACACACACACACCCACACACCCACACACACACACAATGTTTATGCTATATTTTAAAATAATATTAACACTGTTTTTGTTTTACATCGAATATATTAGACTTTCTCTTGGGTGATTCATATTACGTCCTTTCTAACTGCGACAGTCGCAGTGAACAGCATTTTGTCTCTTTTTACAGATATTCCCCCTTTTAGTGGTTTCAAATTTAACTATCCATTCTTTCTGTGTGTGTGTGTGTGTGTTGTGTGTGTGTGTGTGTGTGTGTGTGTGTGTGTGTGTGTGTGTGTGTGTTAGGACAGTGGAAGTTGTTTGTTGAAGATACTTCCAAAATTTTAAATTGATGGTACATAACCACAGAACTGTCAGGATGGCTGCAGTATCAGAAAAACACTGACTGAGGCAGATAATCCAAGGACAGAGATCGTCCACAATAAGCTGAGATCGAATCGGCTTCTTGAGGCAAAAGCCGTTTCAGTTTATACACAATACACAATGTATAGCGAGAGAGAGAGAGAGAGAGAGAGAGAGAAGAGAGAGAGAGAGAGAGAGGCTGCCGAAGAGGAATAACAGGACGGGAAAACATTAAAGATACTTAATGGGACAGATCGAGTGAGATAAAATAAAAAAAAAAAAACTTGGAAACAGACCTCCTGAACCCATCCTACCAGCTATAGAGAGGCTTTTATTACATTAGACTCATTGTTAGATGTTTGTCACTCTAATCACGATTTCTTGTGAATGGAAGTAGTAACAATATTCTCCGAACCTGAACTGCTGGAGTTTGATTTCCATTTCGATGTTAATTAATTAACCCGGCTCAGGTAGAACTGGGACTGAAAGACCAACCCCCACCCCCCGCCAACCCCAGCAAAACTTCTAGTTCAATAACTTCTAAATACCTGGGAGACATGGTCTTCCCAGTAGCTTCCTAACTGTGTGCATCCATGCAGGGGGTAAGGGAGTTACTTCAACGTCTCTCTCCATTTTGTCAGTACAAGAGTGTATGGGTCTCTGAGACCCACCTCTGCCTGAAATGTTACGTTACCTCTATATGAATAAATATATAAATGTTATGTATATATGTATATGTGGATAATGATCACTTTTATTACAATATTGTCATTCCAACTAATCTATATAAGTCCAGGTATAAAATTATATGGCTTGAAATGATTGAATTTTCAGAGAAAGATAAAAGATAAAAAAACAACTTGTTTTAAGCTATTATCGCTCATCGGTACTCATAGAGAAGGGGTTAATTTACATACTACATATCGATTGGGTTCATTGATTTTGACATTTTACTTAGTCTTTCTTCTTTCTCTAGGTATCAGAAAAAAATTGAAAAATGTAAAACTAATACTAAAAATTACTCTTACTATGTTGTCTCTGATTTCTGATTTGAATGCAGTATCTGAACGCCCATCTTCACAGGATGAAGTCTTATCCAAGACCAATGTTTAAGACCTCTCAAAAAAACCAATGTTGATTTATTCTGTTTGTTTATGATACCTTGAAACTAATTTCTAGTTTTTTTTATTTGCTTCAAATATTTGTTTAAAATATACAGGCAGGAAATCTTTTTTTTTTTTTTTTTTTTGCAAGTTTGGGAAGAAGAAAGATTGATTTTGTTGCCTTATATACCTTAAGAAAATAAAAGGCGCACAAATATCATCTGTATTGCTAATCTATCGGGTCTGTCAGACCCACCTCTACCTGAGGCGGAAAAGCGGTCGATCTTTACCCGAGGAAGGTTTTAAGGAAGCAAGGACTCCAGAAAAAAAAAATGTAGAGAACAAAGTAATTGACATTGGAACAGCTCTGATACTCAGTAAAAGTTGCCTCAGTGAAACATTATGCTCTCTTTGAAGGCATTGCGCCACTGAACCCTGAACAAACGCTTTCGTACTTTTAAGAAATCAAGGCCTCCTTTTTTTCAGCTCCTATTCACCATCTGGGCTGCACTTTTTCGGTTCTCTCTCTCTCTCTCTCTCTCTCTCTCTCTCTCTCTCTTTCCTTTAACTTGCGCTTTCTCGAATCATTCTTCCCATTTTACCAGACCACCTCAAAGTCTAGAATGTAGCGATACACACACACACACACACACACATATATATATATATATATATATATATATATATATATATATATATCTAATATATATTGCGTGTGTGTGTATATAATATTATATGTATGTGTGTATATATATATTATATATATTATATATATATATATATATATATATACATATATATATATACTAATGATATATAGATATATATATACTGTAATATATATGATATATATAAATATATGCATATATATATACCTATATATATATATATATATATATATAATATATATATATATATTATATATATATATATATATACGTATATAAATATATATATATATATTATATATATATATATATAGTATATAATATATTTACATATATACATACATATGCGTAAGTATAGTTACTGAAAACCTTATTTTTAAGCCACTTTATAAGTATGTGAACTTTAAAAGGATTGTTAGCTGATAATCAATAAACATATATGTAGAAAATTTTATGTACCTGCGATGCTCTTTTAGATTTAACATGCAAGAGAACCTTGATAAGGGTTTTGAGTGCAGAGTAGTTCAAATAGATTTGAGTGATTCTTTCGATTTAGTCAACCACAAGGCACATATACTTCAAGATTACCTTACAGGTAGGCATCAGCGAGTTGTTGTTGATGGGATCTTGATTGAACCAAGATCTATTGTATCCGGAGCTTCGCAAGATAGTGTTCTTGGTCCACTATTGTTTTTGGGCTTAAACAAGTAATATGGTTGTTGGCCTGGAAGACAAGATTGTTCAGTATGTTGATGATGCAACCCTTGTAGGTGTAGTGAAATCTCCACTAATGAGAAGTGCTGCTGACCTCATCATCAATCGAGATAAGGGCCGGATTAGTGAATGGTGTAGGCGGCGTGGTATGAGGCTGAACTCCCGTAAAACAAAAAACACTTTTGATGAGCAGATCTAGTACAGATGTATGTATGTATATAAGTATATAGAAAATATCAATAGACAATTACTTGTGGAAGAGAAATAAATGTCTTACTCACATCAGGATCGAACACAGATCTTTCATTCAAAGACCGAAAGACCTCGGTTCCATCCTGATTTGAATCAGAAATTTATATATATATATATATATATATATATATATATATATATATATATATATATATATATATATATATGTGTGTGTGTGTGTGTGTGGTGTGTGTGCGCGCGTGTGTGTGTGTGTGTGTGTGTGTGTGTGTGTATACACTTGAGAGTTTTATAGAAACAATTATAAATTACATATGAAATATGAGTGCTCTACCTGAAAATTAGAACGAGTATTATATTTAGATTATATGATCTGATAATTCTCCAACAACATCGACGACTCAATGTTTTTCACCCTTGCCTAAATCAGACTCTATATTATAGCGCCTATCCTATAAGTATGTAAATGTACTCTAGGGTGTTTACAGGGAACATTGATGACGCTCTTGGGACGTAAATTCGCGTCGCCTTTGTCATTAATATTCACTTTTTCATCCTTTTATCTTTGTCTTTCTTGTTGTTTTGGGTGCCATGCTGGTTTATTGGTGGGACAAAATTATGTTCAGTGTGTGTGTTTATTTATACTATAATATGAGCCATTTTATTACTAAAGGTAGCATAATATTCCGAGAGCGGTGGTAGTGGAATAGATACGTCTATCTCCAGAATAAAACAGAAAATTTAGTTTTGGATTCAAGAAACCGCAGGTAGAAAATTATGATAAAATTGGGTTTCCATCTTTCTCTCAGATTAAGGTGATATAAAATCTGGTGGATATTTTTTAATCATAAATCAGAATAATAACCGAGTGAATTTGAGACAAAGCTTCTTTTTAAAAGCTTAATTATAATAAAATATCGATAGACTTGCGCTTGATGATTTAACTGAGTTGCTGTCCCCTCTCACGGGATAGTAGTAAATTTAGTTAATCCGAAAATCGAATATTTTAACTCTGTACTGGCGACTCCGAAATGAAACGATGTATGGTAAACCCCCTGCCGGCAACCCCCCACCCCCCTGTCTCTCTCTCTCTCTCATAATATATATATATATATATATATATAATATATATATATATATATATATATATATATATATATATTTGTATCTGCGTTTTATCACTTTGCGCAAATATTACGCAATGAATCTTTTAGTGCTCGATTTGTTTCATAAATAACTTTTTTATGTTTTTTTTTAATTCTTGCCTACTTCTCATAATAGTGCAATACTGTGCCAACCTATGTTGATCTTTTTTATTTGCTTGCGTATCTCATTGCAAAAGCCTTTATTTATAGTTATAAGTCATTGTTAATTTGTAGTGGAAAGCGATTAGTTTTAGTTTTTGCAAACATTTCGTAACAATAAAATGAACCGTCACACCGGTTCTATCTGCAAGCGCCTGCAAAATGCAAGCCACGGATCCATTTTTAATCTTTTCATCATACGTCCTGACGCGAAAAATTGATGCTTCCGCGTAAATGTAAAAGATATTTGAACTGGAGTGAATAAGTCATCATGGTATGCCTCCCTTCAAACATGAAAATAAATAAAGTAAAAAAATAGTGAAAAACCCTTTTTATTCTTGGAAATCAGTTACGATAAATTTCCAGTGCAAAATACTTCATAATACAAGACGGGAATCATTTTTGCATCCCATTTTGAGCTTTGGTTTGCTGTTAATGATACTTCATATAAGAAAATAAGGAATGAGAATTGTGATTACTTTTATCGTTTCTTCTCTGTACGATTAGCATGTAGCTTTAGTGTCGGTTAACTGAACAAATATGAAAGAATTATGGATACAGTTTTAGGTAAGACATTTTATATATTCAGCTGCGTTCACTAGTAGCAAAAGAGATGGGTGTAAAGTATTCTCCTGCTTGCTAAAATTAAGAATTCTCGTGAAGATTAGCAAAAAAAAAAAAAACACTATTTTTTCTACTGGAAATTGGTGTTGATAACATTTATGTCACGCCTGAGTTGTGCGTGTATTTGTAAAAAAGGCTCTTTTGGTTTAGACCTTAAATTGAAATAACAGACGTTGTTATTCATATAAATTGGAATTTTTCTTTCCGGTTAAAGAAAAACTATAGAATTATATAAAGTTCCTGTGATGAACTAGAAATTGATATTTGCCAGGGTGCTCCCTACCCTTACCACTCAACCCCCATCCTCTAAGGAAGACTGAAAATGTTGCCATCGGATTATTTACTTCTAATATCTCGTCCTTGGTGAAAGATTGGATGCGGTATCCACATCAACGCCACCAAACGGAAAACCAGACAGACAAAAACGATAAGGAAATAAAAAAATAAAAAAAACAATGCTGGCTATTGCGAACGATAGTGGGTATGAGAAATTGAATAGTTACACTTCTCAGAGAGATAGTGAGTGTAAAAAATGGAATAGTTACACTTCTCAGAGAGAGTGAGTGAGTATAAACAATGGAATATTTACATTTCTTAGAGAGATAATGAATATAAAAAAAGAATCTTAGAGATGATGAGTATAAAAAATGAAATAGTTACTCTTCTTAGAGAGATGGCGAGTATAAAAAATGGAATAGTTACATAAAAAACGGAATAGTTACACTTGTTAGAGAGATAGTGAGTGTAAAAAAATGGAATAGTTACTCTTCTTAGAGATATAGTGAGTATATTTTAATTTTAGAACTGATATGACGTTGTATGGTTATCAATGGAGTTGTAAGATATGAGCTGTGTATATTCAACAAGCGCTTATAATTCTCTCTCTCTCTCTCTCTCTCTCTCTCTCTCTCTCTCTCTCCAGCCTTTAACTCCCCGTGTCAAACTTGTGAAGAAAAGAGAAGTGAAGAAACAGTCCCTGATACGTCGTTTTGAAACTTCGCACGGAAATTAAAGATATCAGCTACTTTGCGCATGAGTAGACATTGCTCAGTCCAAAATCCACCAGTTTGTTCGTCCTTATTAAAACGATCAACAAAAAAGAAAGTACTGATTTTACCCTGGAGATGAGAGAGAGAGAGAGAGAGTGAGCTAACGAAAAAGTAGGAGGAGGTTTATTAGCAAATATTCGTGATAAAGGGTTTCCAAAGAAATACTGCGCGAATTTTCTCCCCTCCTCCTCCTCCTCCTCCTCCTCCTCCTCCTCCTCCTCCTCCTCTTGGGAGGATCGTTCATCGATCTCCAGACAGCAAATGAAACTAAACCTGTTACATATTTTGTAAAGATTAATTTTCTTCTCTTATGAAAAAAAATATTTATCTTTGTTGGGAATTCCAACATCATCTTCGCCCGGAAATTAACAGCTTCTACGTTACTCACAAGAAATACAGTATAATCGCATATGATATGCATAAGGAAAACGCAGGGATAGCATGATTCATTGATATTTTAAGAGAGAGTTTATGTTAGTGAAACGTCTCATCATCTTTGCTTCAAGCCGTAAAATTCAAAAGCAATTTCAGGATGCTTGCTGTGTCTCACTCTTTAAAAAAGAAAAAAAATTGATTGTTTGTAGAAACATAATTATTATTTTGCTATATATTGTTGCACAGTGCTACGCGGGACACTGTTTTAGAATGTGATTGCATGTCGTATTCAGGAGTTGTCGCATCATGGATTATTAATCCATTGTTGTTTATTTCCTGATGAGTTATGGTTTTTCGTGTCTGTGGCTGTGTATTTTCGTTCAGTTATTTTTCAAAGTTCTGCAATATTATTCAAAAATCATATGTTACGTTAATTCCATCTTCACTTTTTTCTTGTCCCCATAGTCACATCAATGTCTGGTCTGTTCCATTCCTCTGAGTATTGATTAAAAAAATTTAGATAAAAAAAAAAGGTAGAAATGTAAAAGCACAAAAAAAATCTGAAAGCTCTTTTGAGAATTACGCTAAAAGTACAGCGGGTAATAAATTTATCAATCGTGATATGAAAAAATATATGAAATGAAATAAAAATGGGAAGAATTTTAAACTATTTTTTTATAATGTTGTTTTGCCAGTAGGGCTTCGCCATTAAGACTAACGATGAAAAAATTTCAGCGAGGGAGCACATCGTTCAGCTGTTTTTATCTGCGACAACCGGACTTGTTTTCCTACATTCAACGCATTTACCCGCGTGCGCAAACACACACACACCACACACACACACACACACACACACATTCCCATCGCTAGCTAACATTGCGATACGAATTTTTCGTACACGTGGAAGCTCACTATACCCTTTACCATACCCTACCTAGCCTAATGAAGTCGCTAGTTAACACAGATTCGCAAGTTTTTCGAGTGTTTCTTATTTACGTTTACATCTATTTACGTTACTTCCTTTTTTATTTTATTTATGCTTTTTTGATAGTTTTCGCGCGAATTTTAGTCTGTCAGTTATCTCGTGATATGCTGTTTTTTATCTGTCTTTAGCTCTCTTCTTTTTACCAATGTTCCTATTCAAGTGACCTCATTACTTTTACTCTGTACCTTCGTTCATATTGAACTGACCTTTATTCTTTCACTCTGCCTTGTGTATTGAAGTGACCTTTACTGTTTCCGCTTTTTTCTTCTTGAAATGACCTTTGCTATTTCTGTCTATCTTGGTTCCTATGAAGTGACCTTTCCTCTTTCACTCTATCTTTTTTCTTATTGAATAGACCTATGCTTTTTCACTCTACCTTTTTCCTATTGAAGTTACCGTTTTCGTTTTCACTCTACCTTTAATCCTATTAAAGGGACCTATTCTCATTTACTCTACTTTTATTCCTATTGAATCGACCTTTGCTTTTTCACTCTACCTTTATTCGTATTGAATCGACCTTTTGCTCTATCACTCTACCTTCACTCCTGTTGAAATGACCTTTTCCCTTTCACTCTACCTTTATTCCTATGAATTGACCTTTGCTTTTTCACTCTACCTTTATTCCTATTGAATCGACCTTTGCCTTGTCACTCTACCTTTATTCCTATTGAATCGACCTTTGTCTTGTCACTCTACCTTTATTCCTAGTGAATCGACCTTTGCCTTGTCACTTTACCTTCTTATCTATTGAAGACAGATTTACTCTTACGCTCTACAACTGTTCCTGTTGGAGCGACCTTTATTCTCTCACTCTACCTCTCTCTTTCCACCATTTTACTAATGAAGTGAAATTTGCTCTTATACTACTTCTCTCGAGTGAAGTAATCTTTGAGGTTTCACTCACTTATAGATGTGACCTTTTTTGCACCTTTTCACTCTCCTTTTCAATTGACCTTTGTTCCCATACTTTCTCTTTTTCGTTATTTACTAGGCCGTTGTTCTTTCACGCCGTCTTAACTAAAATGTCCTTTACCCTTCACTGTACGTTTTTAATTTTCTGTAAAAGGAAACTATTGAGATGGCTATTTGTAGGTCCGTCCGCACTTTTTGTCTATCTGCCCTCAGATCTTAAAAGCTACCGAGACTAGAGGGCTGCAAATTGGTATGTGGATCGCCCACCCTCCAATTATCAAACATACCAAATTGCAGCCCTCTGGCTCTAGGTGACAACAACACAGACTACCACCTGGCCATGGCTGAAAGTTTCATGTACAGAAAACCCCTATTACGCCAATGAAACGTAGGCGCATTTTTTACTTGTTTTCTTCTAAACTGACTTTTTTCATAGACTCTACTCTTCCTTTGCTCTTTCGCAACATCTTTCTTCCGCCAATAATTTCGTTTACAGCGAGTTTGTCATTTTTTAAATTGTTTTTTGATTGACCTGCAGTCTCAGCAAATACGAATTAGTGAGTGAGTGTGTCTGATGTTTTGTCTTGGGTAAAGTAGTAATAAAAATTTTCAAGAGAAAAAATTAATAAACCCCTGCCCTTTAACAGATACATTCTCTCTCTCTCTCTCTCTCTCTCTCTCTCTCTCTCTCTCTCTCTGGGCTGCAGACAATTCTTAAATGTTGTGGAATCTCTGACATATTAATTAAAAACGAGGAAATTGACAGTTCATAGTCGAGTCACGGTTTCCGGGAATGAAAATATATACAGTAGGTTTTCAACAGAGCATAGATTTACTTTTTCTGGGTTTATTATCTCTCTCTCTCTCTCTTATCTCTCTCATCGTCTCTTCTCTCTCTCTCTCTCTCTCTCTCTCTCTCTCTCACACACACACACACACACATCTAGGAAATGTGTGTGTTAGACTTATAATTATTCAAAAATAGGGCAGTCGTTCCTCATTATTGAAATTCAAGCCAGCAGCACTCAAACTTTTTTATACAAACAGGAGATTACTATGTCATGTGAATGCTATGTGTGAACGGCGAATAATCCACGGTTATCTTCATAAAATAACAATGATTTATTGCAAAATAAAAGAAGAATACATTGACTTATGTTTAGCTAAAGGCACTAAGCATTATTATGAGCGTTAACTGAAAATCCTCTGCTCTAGTTTGGAGAATTTGTCAATGATTTTATGGATTTTTCCCTAATTGCAAAATTGGTTTGCTTTGTATTATGTAGGATGCGTCCACACTAAAGTTAAGCATCTCATAAATACACGTGAGCAACTTACCGGACACACATCGCAAACAGGTTGAATACAAGTCAACGTCTCATTGGTAGTCCTAACCGATGTTTCATACAATTAATCAGTGCTCACCAAACATTTATTCTCCGCTTTATGATTGACTTGTTCTCAACCTGTTTGTTATATACTTAAAATAATTTGTCAACGTGTGGTTACGAGAGGCTCTACTGTAGTGAGGACGCATCCTTTACGGCTAACTCAAAGAGTTTGGATTCTAATGATTTGATTAGATTGTTGACAATAAACGAAATATGTAATATTTGAACTGATTATTTCTTTCAAAGGAGAATGATCAAGTTATACGTGCGAACAATCACGCGACGTTGCTCGCTGTCGACCGAAAACGAACATCATAATATTCGCAGGTTTATTCACGGATATAAGACGTAATTAAGACAAACACCGAGCAAGCCGAGAGTTGTTAATTAGAATCTCGGCCTGGGAGTTGTCTCCCCCAACTCGACTCGAACAAAGCCAGCCGACATAAGCTGACGGAGACAGCTGATGTAGGCCTATTACTCTCCGCATAACCTTGACGTCTGAAATGAAATACATAAAAACATCTTGAGACTTCTATGGAAGGACATCCGGGCATTGTTGTGGTGTTAATTGCCTCCTCCCGCTTCGGTAATTAGCTCCTCTTCCCTTTGATGGAGAGATGATATTTTCCTCACAGGAATGAAGGAACCAGCTTTCTTTCGTCTCGCTTTCTAACTTGTTTTTGTCAGCTTTTGCGTAATGAAATGGAGTAACTGGGGCTTGTCACTAACTGCTGCTCAGCGTAAATATAACAGTTCAAGTCCACATATACTTACTTATAAATGCACTTGTGGGCTTCTTCCATCGTAATAGGGTTCATATTCTGAATATAATAATAATAATAATAATATAGAATAGTTATATATACATACAAATACATACATACTTACATACATACATATATATGTACATGTTAAACAGGAACAAAAGTACGCTTGTACAGCCATGGTAAGGGAATTTTGCTTGGGTGCAAAGTTCCATGATAAGAGAATGAGTCGTGAATGGCTTATGAAAATATGATGTTTGCAGATGATGCAGTACAAATTGGTGATGGTAAAGAGAAACTGCAAAAAATAGCCAAAGATTTTAAACGTGTTTGCCAGGAGAGAGTGTTAGAATCACTGTGAACATAAGTAAGGTGTGTGAGTAAATGGAAACCACGAACATGGAATATTGAATACTAATTTGAATAATGGAATGGCAGCAGCCGATTGATTCGTGCTGGAATTAAGGAGTAGAAATAGCAGGTGTGTAAGTTATTAGGATAACGCTTGAATAGTCGATGGAAGCTAGTACGATATGACTGTTGAGCCGACTCTCGTTTATAGAAGTGAAGTGGGATGTCCAATGCAAATAAAAACAAGGGCTGAAGATATACAAAAACTGTTTGCAGCCCAAAAAGAGCTGAAAGTGTGAAAATAACTAGATATGCAGGAATACTTGTAAAAAGATTACCAGAATTGAAATGATGATATGGAATGTTTGGAGATGGTTTGGTCAATTGTAAGAATGGAGGATAGTAGGTCAGAAGAACTTATATAGCGTACAGAATGAAGCAGGAGAGAAGATCGTTGAGAATACTAACCCAAAACGTAAAAGAGGTATTTGAAAATGCCTTTATATCCAGGAACCACAAAGATTACCAACAGATTGACTTACACGGAGCAGAGTATGGAGCTCAGTGAACTGCTGATGAGACTTCGTTTTGGTGAATGCTATTGTCAATATTGTGAAAGTTTCCGAAAATGTTTTAATTTCTGACTTGGCATTTAAAAGATTAACAATTAACGTATGGATGGAGTTCTGACCATTTGTTGCTTATCCTCTAAAACTTCCTCGTGTACGTGAAACATCCTAGCTTAAAACTTATATATATATATATATATATATATATATATATACTATATATATATATATATATATATATATCCTTCGAGCTACAAATGTCCTTTAAATATCTAATTCGCTCTACCTCGGAATTGATATTTTTTTCATATAGTACCGAGGGGGAATTTTAGTTTGAAATATAATTTCATACCCCCATGGGATCGAACCACCGTCCAGTTGGACGGGGAACGAAATCAGGATCGGACAGTGTACATATATATATATATATATATATATATATATATATATATATATATATATATACATGTAAGGATATATATATATATATATATATAATATATATATATATATATATTTATACATGTAGAATATATATATATATATATATATATATAATATATATATATATATATATATATATATATTTATACGTATATATATATATATATATTATATATATATATATACTATATATAATATAATGTATATATATATATATATATATATATATATATATATATATATATATATATATATATATATATATATACATATATATAAATATATATATATTATATATATATATATATATATATATATATATATATATATATATATATATACATATATATATACATATATATATATATATATATATATATATATATACATATATGAATCTGATCACATCACCGTAGTTCATATATACGCCTTAAGCTACAAATGTCCTTAAATATCTAATTCGCTATACCTCAGGATTAATATATTTTCATATATGTTAACTGAAGGGGAATTTTTAGTTGATGATAATTTTCGTCCGCTCCCGGGAGCGAACCTAGGAACCCAGAAATCAGGACGTACAGTGATGCGCCTTTAACCACACAGCTTCCACGATAGGATATACGTTAACGCGAATTAGATGTTAAAGGACATTAATAGCTTAATGCGTGTATATACATATATTATATATATATATATATATATATATATAGTATGTGTATGTATGTATGTATGTATATACACATATACATACACACACACACACACACACACACATATATATATATTATATATATATATATATATATACTATATATATATTATATATATATATGTGTGTGGTGTTGTGTGTGTGTGTGTGTATGTATATGTGTATACATACATACATACATACATATATATATATATATATATATATATATATATATATATATATATATATATATATATATACGATATATATGTATATATATACATATATAATATATATATATAATAAATATATAGTAATATATATATATATATATATATATATATATATAGATATATATATATATATATATATATATATATATATATATATATATATATATATATATATGTGTGTGTGTGTGTGTGTGTGTGTGTGTGCGCGCGCTCATACTGTATTTCAGAGAAAAAACAGAATTTTGGTAGAGTGAAACTAAATGAGTAAAATTAGATAAATAACAGCTTCCATTTCTTGACTCACACAAACTGACATACTGTCTGGTTCACATGTAGCCATTGCAGCAACTCATATATTCCCAGGTAATCCGTCCAGTTGGGAACTAATTACCCAAAGTTATCGGAGGAAGTAGGGAACTCCAATTACTAAACTAGTCATTCAGCTTATTATTAAATTTGTGTTCTGGATTGGCGCTTCTGCTCCTCCATTTTGGTTTATATTTGTCCTCTCTCTCTCTCTCTCTCTCTCTCTCTCTCTCTCTCTCTCTCGCGATACTACATTCTCTCTAGTATTCATTGTGCAATTTCTATATCTAAACATTATCGACTGGACGAAGTGTTCACAACAGTTAAAATTCATTACAGGCTGAACCTGTTATAAAAAGTTAGAAATAGACGTTTGATTTGGGAAAACTGTGAAGCGAATTCAATACATGCCAAATTCATTTTGTTAAGGAGCGCCTCAATTGCGTGGTCGGTATGGTGTTGGTGTACTACCTCGGTGGCCGCGAATTCGATTCTCGGGCATTCCATTGGGGTGTGGGAGATGTATATTTCTGGTGACAGAAGTTCACTCTCGACGTGGTTCGGAAGTCACGTAAAGCCGTTGGTCCAGTTGGTGAATAACCACTGGTTCCATCCAACGTAAAAACACCAAACAAACAAACATTTTGTTAAGGAAGTAACCGAGAAGGAATATTAAAAAAAATGAATAAAAACAGTTTAACCTTTTCTAGTGGACAATAAACGCTGATTTCAGTAGGTGAAAACGGATCTGTATTTGTGCCGTAAAAAAAAAAAAATGTTTGGCAAAATGCTTCTGCGTTATTTTACAGGCACTGCATATAATTGAAAAAATATTCGTTCAATATTTTATAATTGAAATCAATATACCCGAGACATAAAAGAATGGATGCAAACTTTCACGCACGTATGAAATGCTGATTTATTTCATTTTTTTCCGGAACTTATTAATTAGAAATATCTTCTCAGCCATGAACCATTTTCAGTTAGGTTGGTTTTATCATGCCATCGTGGTATGAAAATGAGTTATTTTTTTTATTTTTTTTTTTTTAAATCGGAGCACACTGGTGCAGTGGGAAATGAAGGGTAAATATAGCGGTGAATAACATGCTGAACAGCATAGCAACCAAGTCTGCTTTGACTGGTTCATATTCCTTGTCTTTATAAACAAAGTAAATGGGTCTGATAAAGTCCGTGGGAGATTCTGTTTAGCAAGTAATCAGGAAGTGTTTGTTATATCTCCCGTTGGAGTACATGATTGAACAAAGATAATCGCAAACTCTCCTCTGAGGGATTGCTATGGCAGTTCATTTTTTTTACTTCTTGATGAGTTCTTACAAAGGCCGAAGACTTGAACGTAAACATTACATGTTGCGCAGACACTGCACAACACGTTTACGTTCAAGTCTTCGACTTGAAGTGGCAGAATGAGCAAGGATACTATCATGTATCCAGGTGTCTTGAAGATGATTTTCCATCAGTATGGCAAAAGTTTTACTGTCTTCATAAAATGTTATAAATTTCATTTCGTCTATTAATTTACATATATCTATCTAATGAAGGAACTGGATATAAACCAAGTAAGGACTAATTATCACAAAAATTTTAATTTTTCCTTTTTCAATGGTACTATAAATTACCATTTTACAAACATCAAGACAGACGGACTCTTGCTAAATTTCCACTCCCATATCAATTCTATTTTGGCGTCATTTCACGAGATCATATACTTTCGAGTTAGCAGTTCCTTTCCCAAGTACAAAACCATTAACCATTCGTAACTCACTGGTGCATCATGAAGCATAAATGAAAGATTATGTAAAATACGATCTTTTTCATATCTGAGCAATGCCAGTCCTCTAATCCTTCAACCTCCTACCAAGTAAATTATTTTCACTCCAAATGAGAGAACTTCGGAAAACACGGTGCAGACTCTTTGCCTTGGTATGGTACGTTGCATCGGGGAATGTGGTTGCGAACCGCCTCGCGTCTCCCTCTAACTTGATAATGAAAGTCTTTAATGTAGTTTAGTCTTAATTAGGAATGTGATATCCAGCTTCGGAACACGCCGGGGAAACGGAGCTCAGTTCATTGGGTATTCTCTGCAGGTGGAATCCGTACGTGGCGGTGGTTGTAATTCGAAAGGGCATTTACGCCGAGTTCGTCCGTTTTGTCGAAGAGAAAGCTGTTTTTAATAAACTCGGGTTCCCGGGTTTCTGTCTTGGATTACAAGCCTGCATGTAATAAGACTATCCCTAAGGCTTCAGACAAAGCACGCCCTTGCGTAATATAACTAGTGTTAAAGAAACATTGTTTGTGTGTGTGTGTGTGTGTGATCATAGCAGGTTTATTCAATAAGTTTCAGTGCGTACCGAAAGTGGAAGTAAATAAAAGTGTTTTTGAGCAAGATTCCCATTAAGTCTTCGAATTTAGTTTTTGCTCACAGTTTTATCCAATCTTTTCAGAACCGTAGTAAAAGTATTCTCATAAAAATATGAATGGATTGTCATATTTCTGTTATTGCTCTCGAGGTCTTTAAAACTTCTCATGACGAGAAGAATAGCGAGACCTTCACAGTAAAACCTAAATTAAAAGGAGCCATATTTCAAAGATTTTATTATTATTATTATTATTATTATTATTATTATTATTATTATTATTATTATTATTATTATTATGAATGATCTTGTGATACTTTTGTCTCCCTTCCACATATTTGTTCCTGGCAAACTTTATTCCTTTTCTGGTTCTTGGAAACGGTTGAAAAAAAGAGCAGGTAGATTGCAAGAGTTCTGTGGAAAATAAAGTTAAAAACAAGTAAGAAAAATCTCTCCTATTACCGTTATGGAAAGATCTCTTCGCAAACAGAATTTTTGAAGTTGTGCACTTTTTTCCAGGTAAAAAAATTGGTTCATTTTCCTTTTTTATTCATTCTGTCTTGCTTTGGGGAGATTTGGGATGTGATATTTATATCGTTTGCATAACAGGGAGATTTTTTCTGTAAAACTTTTGAATTTTTATGGCATGTCGTCATTTCCGTCTCGTGCTATTCGCCGCGTGATTTAATGTCCCATTCGAAATTCCAGGTAGAGAGCTTGAAGTCCTGTGATTTTTTAACGTGTAATTATTGAGTTATCAGATACAAAATATTTCTATCATATATATTAATCACTTAGTTAGTATATTCAAGTGTAATTAACTAAAAGCTTCCATTTGTTATGTCGCCTTTGCCAGAGGGTGTACGGAAAATTACTTTCTTATTACTCGAAATGTTTGTCCACGATACCGATAAAGTGCTCCATATAAATATGAGATGAAGTTGCTCGAGATAACGAAATCATAGTGCCTACTTCTTCAGATTTAGTTCACATTTGTTAATGCGTTGTTTGCACCCTCCCAACACCCAAAATGAAAAATCTTGGAATAAAAATTCCATTTGCGATCCAAAATTTCATTTCCAATCTTTTTCCGAGCTTGCTTCGTTTACAGTCAGTTTGATAAATATCATCAGAATCTGTAGAGAAATGGTGAGGATATTGGTGCATGTGCGTGTCAGCCTTTTGAAAATATCTAGGCCGCGTTACTGTCATTTTTTATCTGGTGTCATGCTTACTCGAATTTCAGATATGATTTCAGAGCGAGAATATTTTCCATTGTGAACTCGGCCAGCAGGTTAATCGCTTGCAATGAACGTTATGCGTAAGATTCAGCTTGCTGGGCGACAATAAAAGCATTTCCAGTGAGGGTAAACATTCGCTGTATGTATGTATGTATGTATGTATGTAGTGTTATGTATGTATGAGGTATGTATGTATGTATATAATAAAAGGAGCCCATAAAAACGCCAAAATATAGAGAGAAGATACTATATTTCAGAGACTGCTGCCTCCCTCTTCAGGTAGATGAAGAGGGAGACAGCAGTCTCTGAAATATAGTATATTTTCTCTATATTTTGGCGTTTTTATGGGCTCCTTTTATTAGATGGAATTGTGTTGTAACAGAACATTTTCACTAGTCATATATATAATATATATATATATATATATATATATATATATATATATATATATATATATATATATATATATATATATATATATATATATATATATGTATATTTTTTTCTACACTAGCTGACCAATCCAGTGCTTCCTGGGAAAAGTGAAGAACTCAGAAAATTTTTGCTTACGTCTTCATAGAATTGTTTTGTCCTGTGGAGAATGTGTGCTGTCACTGAAAATGCTTTTCTTTCCTGTTATTAGTAATCTGTGTTGAATTCATTAAAGAAGACTCTCAGCTCGAGGAAAAGGTGACAGTGTCATAGAGACTTCCGCAACGAACAGAAATTCACGTATAGCTTACTGAAAGGTTAGTGCGTGAAGAACTTCACTCATGAAAATGAATAACGCATGAATCTCTATAGACTATATAGGGAACCCTTCCATGAACAAAAGAGTACCTCGGAAGTGACCGAATAAACTCACGCAGGAACTGACTTGCAGTCAGCGAAAACCTATAGTCCTTTACTAATTTTAGCTTTCCTCTCTCTCTCTCTCTCTCTCTCTCTCTCTCTCTCTCTCTCTCTCTCAAAAACAACCTCAACTGATGAAAGACATGTCATCAGGCCTACGGGGAAGTGCGTGTGGTTTAGGCATCCGCACAACTTTAGCCAACCAGGGACCGTTCAGTCGCCTAATTATCACCTCGTTTTCAAGACTGGGATTCAATCGTTATCGCATAAAACCTGGATGGCAGGTTGTCAGTTTGACAAACAGCTTCAGAATATCCATAAGTTATTGAAATACGACGTCCTTTGGCTATATGAATATAAATTTTCACGATTGTAATTTAAACACAGAAAAAAAGCTGGAACTCTTTTCGGTTTCCTGTACTGTGCGTGTTAACGAACGCACTTCAGTATCCCTTAACGTTTCCGAGGGAAAGTGTAGGCCGGGATCTCATTGTCTATCATAGAAATTGTCGTTATATGGTTTTTTTTTTCTTTTCTTCTTCTTTTTTTTTTGTAGGTTAAATACTTAGATATGATGGTGGTAATACCTCAAGGTATTTGAGAATGTTTATTTCATTGGCAAGGTATAATTAAGATACGCTTGGTATTTTCGTCGCGAGTAATTTTTTTAATAAAGAGGTAGTTTGTCGCAGAAGCATTAGTCTGCTAATACGCATGCGCGTATGGCGCTGGATTTTGTTTAGTCTCGTCAGAGCCAATAAAAACCTCGTCACTTCCAGGCTTCCCTTTGGATTATAACAGGACGCCATGTTTGTTTACATTTAGGGCAAGAGATACCAGCGCCCCAAACAATATACCTGATAGAGCACACTACCAAAGCCAATAAATAGATTCATACACGGAACCATCAATAACTTTCTTATTTGCAAAGATATTTTTATTATTTAGGCATCGTTGTAAAGGTAAGGTTCTCAGCTTTGATTTGACGTATCATTTGTTGTTTTTGTATGTAAGTGGCGTTTACAGCCCCAATTATAATTAGCTCATGTCTCGAACCGCGTAAACTGCTATTTGTCCCTCCGTAATAGATAAAATTAAATAAAAAGCAAGGAACATTTCCTCATCAGCAAATCTGATTGGAAAAAAGTCTAAAAGTGAGACCATAACTTGACTGTATTTGGCTGTTGAAACTGCAACAGTGAAAAACCAGTACTATACAAGGGCCGTCGTAAAAATAGGCTTAGCATTGATAACATATACAATTTATGTGAAATTTCATATGAACTAGATAGCTTTGACAAATTAGGCATGGATGAGATATTGGCAGACTTTAATGATTTATTAGCTTTTGATTGAGGATGCCCTGTAAAAATGCAACATTTTACAACTTTAAAGTAAGTCTTTCAATAATGCGAAACCGTTCAGTGACTTGTTGTGTTAATAATAAATTTTCGCCTTTTCCTGACAAATATACAATTTGTATAATATCCAAATAAATATACAATTTCTATAGTACCACACAAATATACAATCTCTATAGTATCCAGACAAATCTGCAATTTCTGTAGTATCCAGACAAATATGCAATTTCTGTAG
>NC_087202.1:37045261-37047761 GCF_015104395.2 Macrobrachium nipponense | reverse complement strand
ATCCCTACGTTAAGGGGTCGGTTGCCTGATGCGCCTTTCCTTACAACATCAGGCGTAGTTTATTGTTTGGCAAAGGGGTTTTTACGACTTTGCTGTCAACAAGCGCAGTCACTGGCTGTGGGCCTCGCCTTTGAGTGAAAAGTTCACCTGCAAGGCAGCAATTTCCACAGTTATTGGCAGTGGGCCTAAACTTTTACTAAAAAAGTGAGACTGCAAGGCAGCAGCTGTCCTTTTAGTCGCCTTCCACGACAAGCAGGGCCTACGGTGGTAGTATTCTTAACCCCTACCACAAGGTGGAAATTAAAATTTACAGAGGCTAGAGGGCTGCAAATTGATATGTTGATCATCCACCCTCCAATCATCAAAATACCAAATTGTAGCCCTCTGGCCTCGGTAGTTTTATTTCATTTAAGGTTAAAGTTAACCATAATCGTGCGTCTGGCTACGCTATAAGACAGGCCACCACCAGGCCGTGGCTGAAGGATTAATGGGCCCCGGCTTATACAGAAAACTCGATTGGCATTTCTTATTTGTTTAAGGTCAGTGTTGGTCTTCCGTATTAATAGGATTTAGAGAATAACTGATTCGACTAACTTTCATTTTTTTTCTAGATCATTGGTGATTCTAAATATTTTAGTGATTATTTTTGCAGATTATATTTGTTAGTTAAGGTTCATACGAAGCTATTGGAAAAGGAACAGAGATGAAAAGGGTATAAGGAGACATGAGACACTATTAAAGGGAATTAGCTTTCATTTATTTATCGTCGCAACATGCACATGTGCCGCCTTTGTCTTTCCGTCCGTCCGCCCTCAGATCTTAAAAACTACTGAGGCTAAAATGCTGCAAATTACTGTGTTGATCACCCACCCTCCATTCATCAAACATACCAAATTGCAGCCCGATAACCACAGTAGTTTTTATTTTATTCAAGGTTAAAGTTAGCCATACTCGTAATCCTGGTAACACTATAGGTACCAACAACATAGGCCACCAGCTAAGAGTTTCATGGCCCACGGCTAAGAGTTTAATGGGCCGCAGCTTAAGCCATCACAGGACAGAAAACTTGTATTGTAACAGCTGTTCGTTTTTACAGGTCAAGAGCAGCTAAGTGTGAAAACGAAATTTCCATTGTATGTTTCTATTAAAAAAATAACTTTCATAAGTAACACAATAAAGCCAAAGCTGCAGAGATTCTGTAAAAATCGTTCAGCTCTGCTTACTGAAGACAGTGACATCATGCCACAGAGGAGCAGAAAAGTCTACTTATTAATGGACTGACATAGAAATAAAGCTGTTGAAGGTGTTGTCAGTGTCAATGGGAACCTTATTAAAAGTAGCAATTAAATAGCTGACGATAAAATGACAGGGTTAAATTAGCTGCGGGAACGATAAATTGTCTGTTAGAATCGTCTTAATGAACCATTCCTTGACGCTAATCACGAACGGAAGCGTAAAGTACTCTCATTATTTTACTCGTTAAACGAAATGGTGGGAATTCTCACGCGTGCGCGTTTGGTGACGACGAATCAGATGAAATGCTGCAAAGATACGCATGAATAGTAAAGTTCATTCGTCATTTACGCTTTACGGACCTTTTTTTTTTTTTTTTTTTTAGTCCTTTGAGCCCAGTACTCTGTCTAGGATAATCCACATTTGATCCTCAAGAAAACTGGAGTTTCTGTCGTCACAATTTTCCCCGTCAGTCCAGGCACTGAGTTCAGGTAACCCGTCGTTATCCAGGAAAATTTATCACACGACATTTATCTTCAGAATAATTCTCACAATAGCGCAGTGCTTTACTGGTACAACTGTTCATCAAATGATGTATTCATAAATAAAGTTGAAATGTTATACTAAATCTGAGGAGAATGCACTTGACATAATTTGATGTCATTAACCTATGATAGCAAGATATTCATACATGACTTAGGCATACAGACATTCTTAGAAACGTAAGTGCATAGTGCTTTGAATTAATCTTAACAATTGTAATTTATGATACTTTATTTTTCTAGCAATGGTCACGTTTCCACATCCTCTTATTCAGTTCATAAGGTAATTGCATGATTTCGTTCTCAAATTCTTGGGAGTTATTTGCTATCTCTCGATTTTAAGGAACGGAATAAAGATAGCACTTGATGCTCATCATTTAAGTAAGAGGAAATATAACAGTGAGTCTGGCCGTTTGAGCTGAGGCTTGCTTATTTTCTGAAATTTTCCCTTGCATTGTGTGAATTTCAGATTTCAAACATTTCTAGCTGGATATTCTTAATCAAGTCTGACTTGTTTTCCGTGTATATCATTTGATTTTTATTCAGGACTGGAGCGCATGTTATCGAGGAAATTTTCGTTTGCATTTCAACAATTATTTTATCTTTTTTTTTTTCTTAGCTATGTTAGGGATGTTTCGTCTTGTATGCATTTTTGTTATTCTTTTCAAAATATAGGTGTTTCCTATTGTGTGAATGCTCAATGCAGATATGACATCTTAACCCTT
>NC_087202.1:37017761-37040261 GCF_015104395.2 Macrobrachium nipponense | reverse complement strand
AGTAAAGCAATTTTTTTGTAATTGGTCTTGTTGTTGAATGTTAACCAATTCTGAAAATCAATGCTTATCTTGCTTCCTTCACAGTTAGATTTTTTTTATTGTTAAACCATATATGTCAGCTTAACGTCTACAACCAACGTGATATTACCTCCATTAGAATAATCCGTGAAAACTTATGGCGTAACTCATGTTTATTAAGTTAACCATTTAAATCACTTCAGTTTGCAAGTTTAAGGATATTTTTCCTGTCAATTGTGAATGAATGGAACAAGTATTCTACTTATATTCTACGAAGATCTTAAAAAAATAAATAAATAAATAAAAAAACTAGTCATTCACGCTTCATTACTCCCGCTACAAAACCACTCATCGTTGACTATATCTAGCAGCGTGTGGCGACTTTTGAGCGCAAGACAAATGAGCGCCGACAAATGAGCGCCGACAATTGAGCGCAGTAACAATTGGGCGCCGACATTTGAGCGCCAAAAATTTTTATTTATTACACGTAAATACTTTAAATTATTTCAAAACAGTTTATAAAAGGGAGCAAAATTACTGTTTTAATCTTTATTTTTTATGACATGTAAAAATTATATCTAAACAAAATCATGTAAAAAACAGAAATATGATGGCTTAAATTTTGATTTATTACACGTAAAATACTTTCAAATACATCAAAAGTTTTATAAAATGCTTTCTCGTAGTCACACAAAATGGAAGATGGAGCAATCTCATTATCCATGCAAAGTAGTCGTATCATAGCACGGCTATATGCTACCTCTGACTTTCTCTGAAGGAGAATGTATACCATTGGAAGGACGCTTCCTTTATATAGGATATGAATCACACATCCAGTGCTTATTTTCTTTCATCAATCTCAAATTATCAGGAGTGGCAAATATAAAATAACGATCCGGGTCATCACTACCGGAGTCATATGCAAGAAAATTTTCACCAGCATACGTGTAAGCAAGTTATACCCTTCGTATAGTATATTTTGTTTTCCTTTGGACGATGTTATTTTCTCATCTCGTGGGTTCTCTGAACCGAAATAAATCAAAACTAATTTTCCTTTTAGAAGGCTTTGTTGAATGTAACGACTGGTTTTAACGATAATAACCAAACAATGATAATAGTCAAACAACAAATAAACAGCGTTGTTAACTATTCCTAAACCCACAGAATTTGAAAAATACAACGAGCTGATTTTAACGATAATAAACAAACGATTTTAATAGTCAAACAATAAATAAACAGCGTTATTTGCTTTTCCTAAACGGATATATATATATATATCCATATATATATATATATATATATATATATATATATATATATATATATATATATATATATATATATTTCTAAACATTTTGTCTCTGAAGTTCTTAGTTTTCTTTCATACCTATTTTGAAAATACGGCGCTCAAATGTCGGCGACCAAATGTTACTGCGCTCAACTGTCTTGCGCTCAATTGTCGGCGCTCGATTGTCGGCGCTCATTTATATTGCGCTCAAAAGTCGGTGAACCATCTAGCAGGTAGGTAGCGCCGTTAGTGCTTTCATTGGGTGAACTGCAAGCATTGCTTAAAGGTGTTTGCACCGTCCCCTCAGCCCATAGCTGAATCCACGTTTTTGCCTTTTACTTTGTTTCCACTTCCTGTTCCATTCTTCAGTCTTGCTGTTCAGCCTCTTTGACAATTCTTTCTGAGTGCAGTTGTTAAGTTCTCTACAAGTTTTACCTTTGGATCCTTGTACCTCATCTTTATTTTAAGGATCTCATTATATTGCTGTCCAACCACTTCATCTCCTTTTCTTCATTGCCTTAAACTCAGAATAGCCGAAAGCACCATAGATGATGGCTTTGCAACCTAAATTTCGCAAATCAAACGTATGTAGTACTATTTATTGATTTAGAGATCCCTATACATAAAGGAGATTAACATAATGAGGAAAGCTAAAGTGCTCCCCTTCCTCCAGCCTTCCAGCAACCTTATCCCGACCATATTTCAAGACTTGGACAGATGTGAAAGATCCTGAGGTTGATTGATTGATTGATTGATTGACTGGTGGTTGTCAGACATAAGTTCTTCGATATTTACCAATATACCCAATTATCAGTCTTAAAAGGAGTCTATTGGTAAATTCTCTTGGAAACCTTGTTGACAAAACTTTGCGTTGGTGGCCTCCATTATTGAGGAAATGTTCTTTATGAAAGAAAATAAAACTTATGTTTTAAGATTCCCGTTATGAAGAGGAAGGTAGATCAGAAACACCCAACTTAACTTGCAAGAAAACCCACAATTTAATATTTTTGGCAAACTTCACACACAAACATTACAAACGCGGGCTCATACACACACGCACACATACATATAATATATATATATATATATATATATTATATATATATATATATATATGTGTGTGTGTGTGTGTGTGTGTGTGTGTGTGTGTATGTGTGTGTATGCGTGTTATATATTTTTTTAGAAACTTATATTTAGTAACCTCCATTATTTTTATTTTTCTTACCTTTCCCATTTTTCCGGCTCTTCATAATACGTGGGTGAATTTAACCTCAATACACGTCAAGGTATATATATCTATATATATATATATATATATATATATATATATATGTATGTGTGTGTGTGTGTGTGTGTGTGTGTGTAATGCACCTATATATGAATGTTTAGCTGATTGCATTCAAAGCGATGTTTGTTCTGGGTGGGGAAGTTTTAGAGCTTTGAAATATTTCCACGTTTTTTATTTCGAATTTTCTTTTAGAATAAAACTTAAAAATCATTGTGTAAGATTTTCATCTCCATTTGTGTGTGTGGGGTTGTGTGTGTGTATGAGAGAGAGAGAGAGAGAGAGAGAGAGAGAGAGAGAGCGATAGAGAGAGAGAAATCTGCATTATGGTTCCTGTCGCCAACCCCAAGTAATGTGTCTTGTTACTTACATTCACAGTACTGGAAACATTCGCGACATCTCTAAAGCAGTCCCAAACACTCGACTTCCTTAGAAATCTCCAAGGACTTATTATGTTCGAGATGTTTACAGGCACTCTAGCCTTTTATTCCACGAACTTCATGAGTCCCTTTTATGAATTATAATCTTAACCTCGAACTATTGTTGGATTTCCAAGAAATTTGGAATATTTTAAAGTAAGACATTTTAGGTACTTGGCCCGTGACAGCTTTCGTGTCTTTTGGCATGAACTGGGGAGCCAGGATTTTAGTTGTGTCTTTGCTTGGCTTCGTGTAGTGCAATTGTATGGCATTATTTGTTAAGTCTTGGAGGTGGGTTGGGACGTGCGTATTGGATTTTTACTTTATCTCCGACAAGGAGAGAGAGAGAGAGAGAGAGAGAGAGAGAGAGAGAGAGAGAGAGAGAGAGAGAGAGGTCTCATTAACAGATCATATTCTTTAATCTGTAATGTTCTTTATTTGTTCAATGTTTTCTAATTCTTATTACATACATTGAATGTGAATGCTAACCTACAAACATTATTATACCAAGCCGTCAAGTGAATTTTAACAAGCCAAGATACTATTTCCCAAAGTCGTTGACTGTAACCATTGACTGTTTGGCTTTTAATATATCTTCTATTTGTTTGATTTCATGACCTCATTGCGAATTCCAGCAATGGAATCGCGGAAAGCCTCCTTATTCGTAATCAGGCAAGATTAGCCTCGTTCAAATATGGGAGTGTATAATGTGACAAATGTCATTAATTTGAGCTCTACGTGACCCGTAATGATACCGGCCATAGACTTGATTAGTTGGTTTCCTTGCAGTTCGCAATTAGATCAGTTCACACACATCTCTTACTATCACCTTTTGAAATACTAGACCTGCTATTCTTCGTGTATACAGGGCGTCAACTCAAAGGAAACCACACTCACAGCGTAAAGGAACGACAAAATGTCAGAAGTCAGAAACACCATTATTTCTCCGCCGCAAACGCATCTGTGTGATTTAAAAAGTAAATACTTGATCATCAATGAATTTATATCTTTTCCACACAAACAACCCTCTTGTACGTAAGGGCGCAGTGCGACTGGCTTTTGTTGGCACTTGCAAGCCCTCTAATTCCTGAAGCTAACTCTTATTTCATACCATTCCCCCCTCTCCCTTCCATGCATCTCTCTAACACCACTAGTGCCCCCACCCCCACCCCCCGTCATCCCGTACAGAGAACGAGAAAAAGACTAGGAGAGGATAGGGTGAGTTAAGCCCTGGATTTATTTATTTATTTATTTTCTCTGTTGGCACAGCCTGATAATACAGTGGTAATCCTTATTGAAGCAGCGTGAAATAGTGCGATTATAGGTGTTATTAGTGGAGTGGCCATGATTTTTGTTGTTTCTCTCTCTCTCTCTCTCTCTCTCTCTCTCTCTCTCTCACACACACACACACACACACACACACACACACACACACACACACACACGACTGCAGAGACTCTTTCTTATTATGAAAGTAAACTATGAAAATTGATATTTTCTGCTTATAAATTGCCATTGAATGAAAGTAATTGGTCGTCGAGTACAGCGAACTGAAATCTGCAATAATTTGTTGACTGCGAACATACCACCACTGTTCTTCGGTGATTACAGGAAATACCCTGTACTTCAAGTTGTACATTTTCAAACAAATGCCTGTCAGAAAAAATTGTCTTGCATTTCCGAAAATTGCCTCACTGGACAGAATTCTTCTAGGCATACTTTTGCTTACTCAGGGAGTGAGCCTATAAAGCTGTTCTTTGTTCTGGGGGGGGGGGATGGTTGGGAAAAGGGTGTTTTGCGGTGAGCTAAAGATACACGAATTTTAGGATAGGATATCTATGATTTATTTATTAGACTGGGAATGTAAAATAGTAGATAATGCGCATATTAAAAAGTTCAGAAAAATTCTATATTTATGATAAAATGAAGCAAATTTCTTTCAATTTTTGTTGGTGAAACAAGGCTCTGTTTGTAGATTTTAGCACGTTTCAATTTATTTGGTGTACTGAATTTAGGCTGTTATTGTTCGATTATTTTGTGTTTCCACTTATAACCGAGAGTATATGAACGTGTTTAATTTCTCTCCTTTATATTTGATCCTTGTTGTTAGTACAAGTAGTACTAAGTATGAGTGTTGATTATGAAGACCACTTCACGTGAAGTTAGGAATAAACTGGAGGTCGCATCAGGACTTGTGAAATCTAAGCAGTGGCGTTAGACCTATTTTCCCAGTACACAGAGCAGTGTTCCTGATCCATCCCCTTCTCCATTTTGAATAATAAGACCCGAGCATATTTTTTTATAACGAACCACTTCTGTAAAATTCCACTACTCCGCTTCTATAAATTTTTGTCTCCAACCTTCCGTCTCAAGGTTCCCATCCAGTAGGTCTGAGTCTTTCAAAACTAACGGTGCCAAAGGAGCCCAGTTGACAATTCCCACCTTATGGAACCTCTATATTCTCCCTACTTCTAATAGCATTATAGGACATTTATTACTCGTAACGAAATTATACCCAAAATCTTATTGTAAACAAAATTTAGTATCTGACTTTAATGAGTTTTACAGGAGTGAATATTTCTGTAATACTTCAGTTGTCAAAAAAGTAATTATACTGAACTAAAACACACTTTTTAATTGTAGGAAATGAAATTGCAGACGAGTTGACAACGCAACTGCAGTCAGCCATCTGTTTACAGAGAAGAATTCATTGACCCCAGAAACGTTTGTTCCTGAACATTAGACCGAAAATAAGGTAAAGTTAACAGATTCCATGGCACAATAACAACTAGAAAATACCAGGTAATATACCAAGAACAACAAAAATATACATTATAAATTCTTCTCTGCCCTGTCTAATTACATATTGCTCCCAATCATATGCTCGACCTTTATGCACACCGATCACCCTAATTTTGAGTGACAAGATGAGGAAAGAAACTAGATGTAAAAAGTTATCATGCATCGTGCATCGTACATGTCACTTGAGTCCAAAAAGAGCAATACACCAAATCACGATGAGGGTCATCACTTGATGCTTACTTTTCCTCACCTCCATGTAACTGTCAAAAGTGCATAGCCTACGTAACTTGAAGTTTTATGAGGAAGGTCTTTTGCCAAAGTTTCTCGCTGATTTGCTCGTTTCAAACTTCGTTGTTCGCGTCTCATTAAGGATAATGGCCTGTCATAAGTTAGCATTAGTATCCATAAGTTTTCTCTAGAATGGCTGCCTATTCATCGCTCGGCACCTTAACAAACGGAAGGGCGACTCTGGATTATCATTACAGAAATCGACTCATTTTCGCTCGTTTGGATTTGTACCATTTGTGTCATGAGAGACAGAACAGGCCTTCGTGCTTCTACGGTTTCGACTGTAAGAATGTCGAACAATTTTCCGTTGTCAACGAGGAGGAGGAGGAGGAGGAGGAGGAGGAGGAGGAGGAGACGGGGCGGGAGAGGCCGGAATGCAAGAGTGGGCGAGAGAGAGAAAAAGGTACAACCGACAGAACAATGATTCCACTCCAGCCGCTACTTAGGTTTCGTGAGGGTTTTCGTCTGCTTTGTTCAAAGGACTGCACTGGTTTCCCTTCTAACAATGGCCATTCATTCGTTACTTTGCGCTGTCCTTTTTTTTTTCTTTTACCTTTTTCGGGTACTCCATTCAGACCAATTGCCTTGTCCTGCTTCGATAATCGTGACGCTTTCTCTCTCTCTCTCTCTCTCTCTCTCTCTCTCTCTCTCTCTCTCTCTCTCATGGAGTTTTTTTCCATTTTTCATAAGTGAGTTACTGACCCCAAGAAATGATTCAGTCGAAGTTTTTCATCAAAAAACAAGATTTTCTATCATTTTCCAAAAGTAAATAGAATTTTCACGTATTGACTGAAATAAAATCCAGTATAACATACAGCAAGTCCCTTCTTATAGAGAGAGAGAGAGAGAGAGAGAGAGAGAGAGAGAGAGAGAGAGAGAGGTACAAGTAAACAGAACCAAAAGAAAAAATGAACGGAAAAGTCTTGATTTCACCTGTAAACTTTGGGATAAATAAACTCGTAAGGCGAACTTTGCAGATATGTTTGTTGTCGTTTTAAGTTATCTCGGGGTAAATATTTCCTTCGACGTTGCTATCAGAATGCGTAAGAGCTAATCGAAAAAAGGGGGTAAAGGCGGGAGGGGGGAAGAAGGTGGCTTTTGCATTCGGCGAATGTGATCAAAAAGAAATTTAAACATTTTCTTAATTTTCTCTTGCTATGGATGGAAAAAAATGAAATTCCGGGCCAAAATATTTTTCCAGTTTTTAGTTTTGCTATCAGATAAAGCTTTCAGCTATCCTACTTATCTTCGGTGGTTATCCTCTTCGTAAAGTTTATTTTTTGTTCAAACTTCTTTTTTAACTGGAATCCGTTTAGTTATCCGAATTAATTTATAAGTTTGCAGCAAGTAAACCGGCAATGTGAAATTTCTGGTTTCAGTAAGCAACATATTTGCACGCTTTACGAGACTTTTAATGAGCTGATCTTACAATTTATGTGAATAGATATATATATATATATATATATATATATATATATATATATATATATATATGTATATATATATATATATATATATATATATATATATACGTATACGTATATATGTATATATATATATATATATATATATAATATATTTATATTTACATATACATATATAAACAAATTGAGATAATGAAAAGTAAAAAGCCCCTTTCTCTGAAAAGAAAAGTATTTAATCAGATGGTTTTACCAGTATAAACTTATGATCAGAAACTTGGTGCCTTACTAAAGCCTTAGAACATAAGCTGGTTACAACTCAAGAGAGCTATGGAAAGAATAATCATAGGAAAAATACTAAAAGACAAAAAAAGAGCAACATGGATACGAAAGCAAACTAAAGTAGAGGATGTTCTAACAACAAGTAAGAAAAAGGAATGGGCGTGGGCAGGAAATATACTGAGAATGTCAGTTAATAGATGGACGAAACTAATAACAGAATGGGTCCCTAGATTTGGATTGATGAGCTAAGAAAATTTACGGGTATAGAATGGCATTGAAAGGTGATAAATAGAAGGCGAGTGGAAGGACATGTCTGAGGCCTTTGTCCTGCAGTAGACTAGCAACGACTAATGATGAGATGTATATATTTAATATACATGCATATACATATATATAGATAAATAGGTGTGTGTTTTGTAATTAAGATGTCAAACAATCAAAACGTTTACTAAACGTGAATAACAAATATCTCATTATACTTCTGTATTTGTGAATCGTTATTACATGAGAGTTGATCGCCGTATTGTGAATCTCGTCACAAATACCTCATTTTCATATTTCCTTTTTAAAAATTAGTTTTGATTCCAAGTTGTCCAGCATTCCCTCAACGAATCCTGAACAATGCGACGTTTTGATATGAACCTGCTGTTGTGTTATTTCCTAGCTCCTGCTCCTTGCAGACACCGCCTTCAGCAAGTGAACAGATGACCTCGGCAAAATTTTAGGAGCACAAGTACCCGCCCTGCAGAAATAATAACGCCTCTTTGGTCTCGGGAACTTTCAAGCAGGCGAACAACACTTCGCTCAAGCCTGTTTGGGGCGGTATCTCTAAAGTTTTCATTTGGGGAAAAAAGAAGACATCTTGGTTTGGTCTCTCTGGGAGAGCATCCCCCTTAATTAAAGGCCGCCACTAACGCTCAGTTATATCTGCGCAGTTATGCCTGCACAGTCCGCTTGTGCAGGCAAAGCTGAACCCACTAACGTTCAATTTTGCCTGCACAGGCATAACTGCGTAGGTATACTAAATGAACATTAGTGGGTTCAGTTTTGCTTTCACTGGCCGACAATGCGGGCATAACAGTGCCGTCATTGCACGTCATGCAGTGCATTGAAGGTTTTGCATAAAGTTCTTTTTATTGTACTTCCGTTCATATTCTCTTTCTTGCTCCTTTCTTTCCACCCTCTCCTGTCAGTTCTTTCAAAGTGCAACTGCGAGGTTTTCCTCTAGTTACCTCTTCCAAGCCTTTCTATTCTCTATTTCCCCTCAGAACCGAATGACCTTATAGGTCCCAGTGCAACTGCGAGGTTTCCAAACCTCAACTCCCCCCCCCCCCCCCCCCCCCCCACCCCCCCCCCCCCCTTCCCCTTAGCGATCTTTCAGACCTTTCTATCCTCAATTTTCCGTTTTTCAGTGCTAAATGGCCTTCGTAGAGAGCCATCACTTGACATTTATTTTGGCCTAAATTCTGTATTCCATTCCATTCCATTTCATTCCATTATATTCCACCGAGGAAAGCATCGTCATTGCATTTCTCAAAAGTTGTGGCACTAAATAGATCAGAATTGCTTTATATCTCTCTGGCGATTTTCTTGATCATTAGTCTTTTGTCTTTTACCTTGAAATGTGCATTGAGAGGCATTTAATGTGCTTGTCTGAATCGTAATAACATGTAAGTCATCTTGTTTTAGCTATTTATATTGCTTAAAATAAGATTTTGCTTGATTCTTAAAAATATCAATGTGCTTTTACCAGTGTAATGAGAAAAAAGTCCTTTCATTAGTATTATCAACCAACTTGCAGCCCACTATTTTTTCTTTATTTTTAAGCAGATAAAACCTTGTTGGAAGCGGTTAGATATGAAGGTAGAGGTTCATTTCAATTACGATTACTCTTAATTCTGCTCAGCTCAATACTGTTGTCCATATCGTCATTGATTCAGAGGCTATAATACACCATTGTTCACCTTTGTGCCTATTACACCTGTTTAAGGGTGGGATTGATAAACACACATGTCTGGCTGTGTGAAGGTTTCAGCTCTGAACTATGTTTTAGCATTTCAAGTACATACTCGTGCATATAGATAAATATATGTGTGTGTGTTAAATTGGTTTTGTTTTAGTTTTAGTACAATATATGTGTAATTGAAATTCATTTGGTTCGTATGAGATTGTACAAAATCTACTGTACTTAATTTTGTAATTTGGACCAAATACTCTTTTGTAAAATTCATATTATTTTGTATTGTGGTCAATAAAAATATCTATCTCTCTAGCTATCTATCTATCTATCTATCTGTGTGTATCTGTATGTGTGGGTATGCCTGTATGTGTAAGTGTTTACATAATAAAAATATGGAATGTTAGTCCATATATATAAAAGATTGCTTGCAGGGAATTGATCGGACTAGAGACGCTAAAGATGACGTATACCATAAGTATGTAGGGCTAAGATACATGCCGTCACCTGTAGTCATTCAATTGTTTATAAACATTAGTCCAAGCTCCCTGCTTGAGACAACTACCGCCTACGTGATCTGTAGCGTGTCTCATTCGATTGTGTGTTCGTATGAAACTATGTCATCTGATAGTATGTTCATATGTTCGAACTACTGTCTGTTCCTTTATAACTTGTAACAGAGATGGTAGACGGGCAGAACAGTGTTAGCTATCGTCATTAGAAGACCTGTACCTATTTACTAAACGCTTATCATGTAGAGGAATAGGATAGCCATCATCATTGGCAGAAGCGATCAAGCTATCGTCATAGAAGACTTGTACCGATCATACCTGATCTTTCATCATGTAAAACTTCAGAAGAATATACTATTTTTATACCTTGTGTTTTCTACAAGAACCTCACCGAACCATGAGTTTAACACATCGTCGTAAAGATAATACCGACTTCGTAAGTGATCTACAAAACCCCAGACACTCCATTGAAGATGGAAGTGCAATACCAACCGACTTAGCGTATAGATTATCGCTAGTCTAACATTACCTCATAGGGCGCCTTATCATACAAGGCACAAGCCCTAATATTGGTGGCCAGCGGACCATGAAGAACTCTACAACGTCCTACGAAGAAAAAAAACAGAAATAATAAATCATGAAGTCAACGACGACGAAAGCAGCAGATTCTTCAAGCAACCTAGTATCATCATTAGTGAGCGACTTCAGAAAACAACAAGATTCGTCAAGCAACTTAGTATCATCGTTAGTGAATAACTTCAAGAAACAAAACCGACGTGTCCTTTTCCTACGGCAACGGAAGCTTCGTCTCTCATTAGAATCATTCAAGAAAACATCGTTAGTGAGCGTTTCCGGCACTGCAAAAGAAACAAACCGAACGCGTCTGCAGCATCGGATTTCAGGGCTCGAATCATCGAAACAACGCGCACGGGGGAAACTGAAGCCAAACCAAGTCGTCCCGCTAAATAGAGAAGGAGGACCAAGGCCGTGTGTTCGTTATATCGGAACACCGTGACTTCCCACAAAAGCAAGCTAAGTACAATTTTTTATTCATTTGGAGTAACTTTGAGTGTTTCCTTTGCAGGTCGAATTTCGTTATTCCTGTGGCTGAAGTTACGAGACATTCTTAATCTTACTTTTTTACAGAAATTATCTATATCATTGAGATTTCGCTACTGCGAGTTTTTATCTTTGAGTGTCTGTCTCCAGAAAGTTCTACTGAAATATCATAATCATATACTATTTAACTTTATCATTTTGGGTGATTATTAATCCCTTACGTAACAAATCATATAAACAGTGAATATGCGTTTACGCAGTGGACGTCTGTATTTATACAGATGCATGGATAGGGTCGTTAAGCACCGTAGTGATTAGAAAACACACAAAAACAAGTGGAACACCCGTACAAATCTATATAAATTAGAGGTAACACTATTTCGGGTCATGACAATAAATGCTCCTTTGCAAAGTCCCGATCGCAGTTTTAGCCTTGAGTTTTTTGAGTTATATAAATATCGAACCTCAATGACCAACTCAACTTAATCTTTAAAAATACGGCTGGGGGGATGCAAGGATAACATGTCTGTAAAAAACTTTCATCAGGCTAATGCGCCTGACCAGGATCCCTCACTATTTCAAATTTGTTTTAGCACAGAATGAAGTACAAACAGTTAATATTGTATGCAGTAGTGATAACTTGTCTTATTAGTAATCGCTCAGTTCCTAATAGTTCGTCCATTCATTGCTTTATACGTAACCAGCAACAATAATGCTAAAAACACACAATACGTTGCCGATGGTAATAAAGATAAGAAGGATCCTAATTATTACAAAAAAAAGAAAATAGAAACAGTAGCCCGTTCAGAATCAAACAAGCAAACTCGGTGACTGTGTCACTAGTCAAGCGGGTCAAGGTTAGTTAAATCTGCCGAGTTTTCAAAGCGAAGCAAATTCCACAATAAGCGACTCTAGCACAGTGGGGAAAAGCGATGTTGGTTCATACATACCGATATCTTTTGAACTAAAAAGGATTTTTCCTATGCATCACACGACAGTATCAAGTATCAGAGCAGGTTCTAGTAATTTTAATACATTAAGTTATAATAAATACTGGTGGGATTAAGCCCGACTGTACGCCGTAAAAATTAGAATATCTTTATTTATTCCTTTTAGTACAATAATTACCATATTTACGGACTCACCGTCTGTTTTTCGAACTTCCCTAATGAGAAGTCCGGATAAGCGAGCGTTTACAGATACCTCTATAGTTATAAAAAAACGTTGATCTGTATGTAGTGTAATTGTAAGATCCATCTAGGGGTATACAAAAAATATTATCTTACATCCTGCAAAATAAGGCGTGTTTATCAAAGGAAAATCCTATAAACCTTCAAACATAGTAAAAATCCGTTTGAACAAAAATGAGACAGTTTAATCAAATAATAACTTATATAAAGGAACTATACATTTGTCTCATAATCGTAACATTGTTGCAAATGACCCAACAGAATTCTCCCACAACCGCAGTCGTACTTTGCACGCAAAATCTCGAGAAGCATGCACCCTCGAATGTCTTAGTGCGTGTAAAAAGACTTTGCTGGGAAATGAAATTTTTAATCCTTCCCGACACTCTGAAAAATATAACGATTTCCGCGAACAAAGCCCTAAAAGTATACATATCGTGGATACGGAAGTTATAAATATCGCATTTTTTATTGTTGCTAATTTTTAATCACGCCCAAACCAGTCGTGGATGAATCTCTCTGATAATCTATCTAAAGTAATATCCGTAAAGTCATTCAAGCAGAGGTGATTCAGCAGAATTTTTTTTTATCTTTATCTGATACCAGGAAGTTTCTCCACTAGCGAGTGATCTCTGGAAAAAACGGAAATGTAATTTAACACAAAATACGTCTAAGGACAAACATTAAGCTATATACGTACCTTCGTGTAGAACTTTCAATGAAATTTCAAAATAGAGATAAATGACGTAGTTGAAAAATGCGTTATAATAGGAGTCATTAGGAAATCAAATAAGCCCATAACATATAATTTTTCCCTCAAACGTCATGCCATAAAAGATCGGACTTGGCGTATCTGCGTAGATTTCTGTCGCTTAAACAAGGAAACGACTTCCGATAGTTTCCAGTGCGATGTACCGACGACATCTTATCTCTGTTAGGTTAGAATAAATTTTTTTCACCAACTTGGACTTACTTAAAGGCTTTTACCTGATACCTTATTCCTAAGTGATTGTACCTCATACACGGTTTTTCAGCACACTCAGGGGACATTATCAATTTTTACGTATGCCTCCGGCTTACGTTGCACCCCAATTACAATATAGTGTTTGGAGATTTTTAGGGGATACCCTACATGCCTATATGGATGATCTTGTAATCTTTTCTAATACCTTAGAAGTACATTCACATAAAGTAGAGCTAGTGCTACAGAGACAAAGACAAATAATCTCAGAGTAAAATATCTAAATGTGAGTTTTTAAAAAACCGAACATGTTTATCTAGGTTTTATGTGTCTAGTCAAGGTCTTAAAGTAGTCCATGGTAAGGTGTCGGCTATTCATAACTTTCCGGTACCTATTAACGTAAAAGGGGGATACAGCACTTTTGCGCTGTAGTGGGTATTACAATCGTATGTAAATATGTAACTCTTCAATCATGACAGCTCCTTTAACAGATCTTACGAAGAAGAGCGTAGATTTATTATGGTCTGAAAAGCATCAACAGGCGTTCGATATCTTAAAAGCGGAATAATGCAGCTCACCTAACTTAAAAATCCCTGATTTAAATAAGGAAATTTTTTTTTTATTGCAACAGACGCCTCAGACCAAGGGGTAAGAGGGTACTACTTCAGTAATATGATAAACAGTTCTTTCCTATAGCTTTTTATTCACGTAAACTAAAGCCCTCTGAAAGTGAATATGCAGTAATAAGCAAGGAAGGGCCAGGTATCTTTAACTCACTAGTACATTTTAAGTTCATAATCTATGGCTATCCTGATAAAGTCCTTACTGAACATGAGTCCTTTACCGAGTTTTTCAAAGGCTAATCACAGTCCAAAGGGAAACTCGGTGACAATGATCATTCCAGGTCTTTGGAGCCAAGATAAGATATCTACCTGGGAAAGCAATTATCATAGCTGACGCATTATCCCGCAATCCCGCACCATACTGCAAAGAACCATTAATTAGACTAAAAAATATAGAAATATCCGTGACTATTGTTAAAACCGTATCTAAACAAGAAAATTCCTTAACCCAAGAGATCGCGAGCATTGAATATCTGGGTCGGAGCGCAGAACTGTTACAAACTGAACAAAGCAATCGTCAACAGACATACCAAACAATAAACACTTCGAGCGAAACATTCGAAACGGAAACAGGGTCAGCGGTTAAGCAAAAACAATACACACTTCGAGCAGAAACCCTAAAGCAAAAGTATACTTAAGGTATGTGTATCAGAATAATGTAATCAAATGTAATGTTATATGTAGGTCTGTGACGAGGAAAACCCGAAGAACACAGCAGAGGACTAACGACCAGGTAGTAGTAATAATCTCTTTCATACCAATCGTCATAAACTGGTTGCATTCCGTCATCCAGGGTTCCATACTATGTCACAGAAAGCCAAATCACTATTTTTAACTGGCCTACAATGCTTACAGATATAAAAGCACATAACTGATTGTAACACGTGTCATGAAAACAAGGGACACTACTAAGACACCTGTCAGTTTAAGGGCCTATCCTGTGCCAAATCAATCCTTGAAAGAATATACGTAGAATTATTAACAGAATTACGAGTCTGACAGAGGGAATAAACACTTCTTAGTGTTAATAGTTCCTTGACACGTTATATAGAATTAATAGCACTAAAAACAAACACCGCAATTGAGTGCGTTACGAATATTTATGAGTGCTAAATCAGTAATATGGAATTCAACACATAATAATCTGTGACTCGGGTGGTGTAAATCAATAATAATCTCCTTAACACGTGGTGTGAATTCCTTTCCATTAAGAAAACCAATAATATATTTCATCACCCAGAGTCAATCGGTTTGGTAGAATAACGGATAATTAAATAGGAAGTGTCAATGTCTTACGAGTTACAACTCGTGATATTGGATCCGACCGGATTATAGCGGTTCTCGCGGTTTTAAATACCTTTATCATTTATATCTTGTATCTATAGAATTGATGCCGCAAGTAGCCTTCTACGTACGCCGCTAGAACACTTTTCCACATATTCAAGCCAACCATTAATTTATCAAATATATATATATAAATAAATAAATATAAAAAATAGAATAAATATGGATACAAGTGAGTCAATATAACACACTCCGTAAGAAGTCGGAAGGGTTACAAATTATAATAAAAAAGGAATCACGATAAAATCATAAGCAAAACGTAACCATAGATAATTAAATATCCAAATATATATGCGTAAAGATTTGAACTCTAACTTAACGCTTTAGTAATGACAAATAAGCTAAAAGTTCAAACACATATCCAAAAATCTACTGACATATTGTCTGTCCCGGTGATTTATATTCGTAGTCAATGAAAAAAAAAATTAAATAAATAAATAAATAAATAAACTAATAATAAATAAAATAAATAAAATAAAATAAAAGAGATTTTAAAGTCAGGAAGTCTAGAAGTAAAAAATGTTATCTATGGAATAATCCTATATGAATCTTATACAGGGCTAATAATATATATAGAATTTGTATGGAAACCTTTTTCATATAGTTGAATAAGGAATATTTATTTAACATAATGCCAACATGAAACTAATATATTGTTCAATTTTGGTACTGTTTTTTTTTTTTTTTCAGACATTCTTCTCATGCGGGTGGAGAATTAAACACTAAAATATCATTTGAAAATACTAAAGTCGTATCTCTTACAGCAAGTAACGTAACTCTAGCTGGCTGAGAGCAATCTCCTGCCAAGTGACGACGTCATCATTGCCGTATCAGCATTTGTTCCTTTTAACCTCAATAATCTGCTTACACAGGCTTCATCTGTGTGTTTCGTCTCTGCTTGCAAAAGCAGATTGCTGGAGAAAGGAATGCTCACTCATGGAACTTCACATGTGGTTCATAGGTACATGACAGGCCACATAACATATTCTTATCCGTGTGTGTAATGCAATTAGTTAAGGACTTGTAATCATTTTTAAATATTAATGAACAATATAAGCAAATAGAATTTCTATAACAACAAAATGAATTAATTTTTTTTTCTGAACCTCATAGACAATTAAGTCAATAATTCAGCTTATGACATGGGTAAACGGACATTTAGAATTATCAGTGTGATAAGAAATATTTTACTTGCAACATTAGCCTATACAATTCAAGTAAATCACATTCATGGGAAAATGTCACATTTTCTTGGAAAACCCAAAGTTTATATAGAAATTAGTTACATAGTGGGTTTTTTTCGTTGCATCTCCTACCTATTAATAATGTTTTAAAAGTTAACCTCAGATGGATGCGCACGAGAAATTGAATATGAAAACTTTTGTTAGGGCACATAGGATCATGATTAATCTTCTTCTTTGATCTTATGTTGCCTGGCAATCTTACAATTAGCTCCGTTTCCACTTCTTTGTCTAGTAAACTTACTACCAGTAATATCGAATTTTCTTTGAGATTCGTAATGATATCTATTTATTTTTTATAATTCTGGATATTTTTACAAGTCATCATAGACCTGGATAGGTTTCACTCATTGTTAATGCCATGGATAAAAAAGTTTGTACAGCGGACATCTTTTGAATTCCGAAATATCAGCGAATTCATGTGGGTTAAGTCTGGTCTAAATGGCTCTCTCCCCTCCCCTGTATTTGGATGTCGTCTGAATTTACTTTGCCCTTGTGACAAGTATAATTTCACTTGCAGGCTGATTAATGGAACCTGGTTACAGTATCCTGCAGTACGAGAGTTTCACATCGCAACTTCAAAATCGTTCGTCGCAGCGAACGACTACAGTCAAGTAACAACCGCCTACAATGTGAAAGGAATTTCATGGACTTCTTCGACCGACACCGTATCTCGTCGTTAATCTCGTTTTTAATGCGGAATGCTCCAGCGGCTGTCGGAATTCGACTACAAAAAGGGACATACTTCCGACAAATTACGACCCGAAGGATTCAACTCTACTTTGCTGGCGAAGGACTCGTGCTGGGATGATCTATTCATCGCGAACGTAATCGTGTAGCTTAGGATGCAGAGAATAAGTATGAGCGCAAAATAGAACGTTGGTTTTACGCCGCCCAGGCTTAAATTTTAAAACTTGTTTTAACCATTGAAAAAGGCCGTTTCAATTGGCTAAAGGTGGTTGTCTGGAACTGTGTAATGGACGAAAAGTTGTTCGAAAGCTAGTTAAAAGTGAAGTAGTATAACCTCGGTCATGTATCCTATATATATAAAGTATCATGTATCCTATATATAATTGATCATAAATAACAGAATCGAAATATATTTTTTGCGTGTACGCACTAGGAATATATATATAAATGATCATAAATAACGGAATCGAAATATATCTTTGCGTGTACGCAATAGGAATCTATTTAAAGTGCACATATATTAATCATAATTATATGAATCCATATACATATGTATAAACAAATCAGGTAGCCTATAATCAATCTGTTACCTTTTATCATACCAATATCTGCAGTTATATATGAGTTAGTATATTGATTAATGAATCAGATATATAACATTTAGCATAAAAATCAACGAATCAATCAGCATAACATTAATAATTTTATCAATTCATATATGAAATTTTTTATCAGTTAAAATATGATTTTTATCATGTTAATCTTCATTCTATGCAATTATCAGAGTACATCATTAGTATTTTCTGTAGCATAGTATCTGAATGAGATGAAGTGAAAAAAACTGTTATCATTATATATATCATGTGATCACTATTATTTTTACCGATCATTGTTTTCTATTTTATTTACTTGAATCAATTCAGGTACACCATAAATTTTATTTACTTATATATATATATTCACATAGTGTGTGTATCACACTCCTATCAGTCAAATGCAAGTCAAGTTTGAGTAAATATTCAGTAGTTGGTTTTGGTAGCTGACCGAGCTAATGTAAGTGTTTACATAATAAAATATGGAATGTTAGTCCATATATATAAAAGATTGCTTGCAGGAATGTGATCAGACTAGAGACGCTAAAGATGACGTATACCATAAGTATGTAGGCTAAGATAACATGCCGTCACCTGTAGTCATTCAATTGTTTATAAACATTAGTCCAAGCTCCCTGCTTGAGACAACTACCGCCTACGTGATCTGTAGCGTGTCTCATTCGATTGTGTGTTCGTATGAAACTATGTCATCTGATAGTATGTTCATATGTTCGAACTACTGTCTGTTCCTTTATAACTTGTAACAGAGATGGTAGACGGGCAGAAACAGTGTTAGCTATCGTCATTAGAAGACCGTACCTCTTTACCTTAAGCTTTATCATGTAGAGGAATAGGATTAGCCATCATCATTGGCAGAAGCGATCAAGCTATCGTCATAGAATGACTTGTAAAACGATCATACCTGATCTTCATCATGTAAAACTTCAGAAGAATATACTTTTTTATACCTTGTGTTTTCTACAAGAACCTCACCGAACCATGAGTTTAACACATCGTCGTAAAGATAATACCGACTTCGTAAGTGATCTACAAAACCCAGACACTCCATTGAAGATGGAAGTGCAATACCAACCGACTTAGCGTATAGATTATAGCTAGTCTAACATTACCTCATAGGGCGCCTTATCATACAAGGCACAGCCCTAATATATGTATCTGTTTTTCACCAATCATAATTGTTTGTGCAAACCACAATAGTTTCTTTCTCGATTTCTTCGCTAATTTTGGATATTCTTCTCAGTGCAAAATCTTAGGTCAAATTAAAGATTCATGTAGGAAATATTGCTGCCCCTGACAGGACTCGAACACGCACCCTCTGTGTCAAAATGAGGTTAACTAACCATTTCCAGAAGAGTGAGATGTCTTCATTCGAATTTTCCATTTGAATCTAAGGCTCTGTAGTGACAAGCTCTTTCAAATGATGTGAAGAAAAATCTATGGAGTTATCAGGCATTGGGATATTGCTGAAATATATATATATATATATATATATATATATATATATATATATATATATATATATATATATATATATATATTTTATATATTGCTTAATGTTGCACGCACTTGCACAGCCGAGAAAGAAAACGAAAGAGAGCGACAGATATATATATATATATATATATATATATATATACTATATATATATATATATATATATAATAGAGAGAGAGAGAGAGGGAGAGAGAGAGAGAGAAGAGAGAGAGAGAGAGAGAGAGAGAGAGAGAAATGGAATGAACTCTCCGCTTGCAAATCATGCCACGTTAGTGTGATAATAAAAATGATGGATATCTCACTCTGAGGAGCGAGGGGAGCATAAAGATGAGCAAGAGAAAGGTTTATGGGGACTTAGAAGACGCTGAGCTTGTAAGAAGGAACGGAGGAGGATATGAGATACAACGGGAATGGGATGCAGGAGGTTAAGTCCCCTGGAATGGGAACGGTCCGAATGGGAGGGTTAGAGGGCAAGTCTTGCGGGGCGATACGCTTCACTTTTGTGCCTATTTTTACGACGCTGCCATTTGCTGAAGTCCCTCTTAATTTCATCGTTAGTTCCATTGCCTTTTTTTTTTAGAGTTTATTTGACATTTACTTGTATATATATATATATATATATATATATATATATATATATATATATATATATATATATATATATATATATATATACATATACGATATACGTATACCGTATAGTATATATATATATATATATATATATATATATATATATATATACAATACATATATATATATATATATAATCTATTTATATTTACATATACATTATCAAACAAATTGAGATAATGAAAAGTAAAAAGCCCTTTCTCTGAAAAGAAAAGTATTTAATCAGATGGTTTTACCAGTATTAACTTATGATCAGAAACTTGGTGCCTTACTAAAGCCTTAGAACATAAGCTGGTTACAACTCAAGAGAGCTATGGAAAGAATAATCATAGGAAAAATACTAAAAGACAAAAAGAGAGCAACATGGATACGAAAGCAAACTAAAGTAGAGGATGTTCTAACAACAAGTAAGAAAAAGGAATGGGCGTGGGCAGGAAATATACTGAGAATGTCAGTTAATAGATGGGACGAAAACTAATAACAGAATGGGTACTAGATTTGGATTGAGAGCTAAGAAAAATTTACGGGGTATAGAATGGCATTGAAAGGTGATAAATAGAAGGCGAGTGGAAGGACATGTCTGAGGCCTTTGTCCTGCAGTAGACTAGCAACGACTAATGATGAGATGTATATATTTAATATACATGCATATACATATATATAGATAAATAGGTGTGTATTTTGTAATTAAGATGTCAAACAATCAAAACGTTTACTAAACGTGAATAACAAATATATCATTATACTTCTGTATTTGTGAATCGTTATTACATGAGAGTTGATCGCCGTATTGTGAATCTCGTCACAAATACCTCATTTTCATATTTCCTTTTTAAAAATTAGTTTTGATTCCAAGTTGTCCAGCATTCCCTCAACGAATCCTGAACAATGCGACGTTTTGACATGAACCTGCTGTTGTGTTATTTCCTAGCTCCTGCTCCTTGCAGACACCGCCTTCAGCAAGTGAACAGATGACCTCGGCAAAATTTTAGGAGCACAAGTACCTGCCCTGCAGAAATAATAACGCCTCTTTGGTCTCGGGAACTTTCAAGCAGGCGAACAACACTTCGCTCAAGCCTGTTTGGGGCGGTATCTCTAAAGTTTTCATTTGGGGAAAAAAGAAGACATCTTGGTTTGGTCTCTCTGGGAGAGCATCCCCCTTAATTAAAGGCCGCCACTAACGCTCAGTTATATCTGCGCAGTTATGCCTGCACAGTCCGCTTGTGCAGGCAAAGCTGAACCCACTAACGTTCAATTTTGCCTGCACAGGCATAACTGCGTAGGTATACTAAATGAACATTAGTGGGTTCAGTTTTGCTTTCACTGGCCGACAATGCGGGCATAACAGTGCCGTCATTGCACGTCATGCAGTGCATTGAAGGTTTTGCATAAAGTTCTTTTTACTGTACTTCCGTTCATATTCTCTTTCTTGCTCCTTTCTTTCCACCCTCTCCTGTCAGTTCTTTCAAAGTGCAACTTGCGAGGTTTTTCCGGTCTAGTTACCTCTTCCAAGCCTTTCTATTCTCTATTTCCCCTCAGAACCGAATGACCTTATAGGTCCCAGTGCAACTGCGAGGTTTCCAAAACCTCAACTCCCCCCCCCCCCCACCCCCCCCCCCCCCCCCCTCCCCTTACTCTTTTCAAACCTTTCTATCCTCATTTTCCTTTTTAGTGCTAAATGGCTTCGTAGATGCCATCACTTGACTTTTGGCCTAAATTCTGTATTCCATTCCATTCCATTTCATTCCATTATATTCCACCGAGGAAAGCATCGTCATTGCATTTCTCAAAAGTTGTGGCACTAAGTAGATCAGAATTGCTTTATATCTCTCTGGCGATTTTCTTGATCATTAGTCTTTTGTCTTTTACCTTGAAATGTGCATTGAGAGGCATTTAATGTGCTTGTCTGAATCGTAATAACAGGTAAGTCATTCTTGTTTTAGCTATTTATATTGCTTAAAATAAGATTTTGCTTGATTCTTAAAATATCAATGTGCTTTTACCAGTGTAATGAGAAAAAAGTCCTTTCATTAGTATTATCAACCAACTTGCAGCCCACTATTTTTTCTTTATTTTTAAGCAGATAAAACCTTGTTGGAAGCGGTTAGATATGAAGGTAGAGGTTCATTTCAATTACGATTACTCTTAATTCTGCTCAGCTCAATACTGTTGTCCATATCGTCATTGATTCAGAGGCTATAATACACCATTGTTCACCTTTGTGCCTATTACACCTGTTTAAGGGTGGGATTGATAAACACACATGTCTGGCTGTGTGAAGGTTTCAGCTCTGAACTATGTTTTAGCATTTCAAGTACATACTCGTGCATATAGATAAATATATGTGTGTGTGTTAAATTGGTTTTGTTTTAGTTTTAGTAC
>NC_087202.1:36992761-37012761 GCF_015104395.2 Macrobrachium nipponense | reverse complement strand
TGACCAGGAGGGCAATGCAATGAGGTAATTATATTTATGTGAGGGTTAGTATTACAATGGCTAGGGGTTAGAGGGTTAGTGCTACTGGCAGAGATCAGGCTGGCTACCTTCTCTGGTAGGTGCCAGGATCACACTGCAATTGAATGCGACACTGTACCTCGGGCACAGGTGTCAAGGAGAGCATGTGGCTCTTTTGTTAGTATGTTAATGACGTCCCTTCTTCTTCTTCTTATTCCTCCAGGACCTGGCTATACCAGTCCTTGGAGTAGACGGAGGCACCGACTCTGGGGAAAGGCCAGAAACGCCGGCAGGAGCAGAGGCAGTGGTAGCCTGAGGGATTGCAGGAGAACACCCTACTCCGGTATCTGCAGCAACCGTCGTAGAAGAGGTGGAACCTTACTGCAGTGGGGATGGCCTTCAATTCCCGGCTGCTGCGGACAGCCGTTCGTAAGGGGAAAACTCCAGGCTGACTCCTGGTCGGGCAGTTCCTGGTTTTCCAGAGGAGGTGAGAATGTTAGGTCTGCCGGAGGTTCATCCTCGGGCGACAATGGTGAGGGTGAAGAATGGACCTTGGATTGGCCATGGGCTGCGGTAAGCTCCATGCCTGTTGGAGGATCTCCTGTAGGAGGATCCTTGGTTAGGTTAGGCGCAGGCACTAGCTCGGGGCCAGGCGCAGAAGTCAAGTTCGGTGGTGGCTCTACGTCCAGGCTGGACGGAGCTTGGCACTGCTCAGTGCTGCCAAGTGGCACTGGCAGAGTGTGAAGGTCAACTGGACCTGTGGCGGGTACCAGAGGTGCAATACCTCTCAGCGTGCCCTTGGAAATGGGAGACAGAGGCTCCTGTCTCTTGTTGAAGGCTAAGCCTTGTGGAAAATGGACATTGTCCGCTGCTGGTAGTCGGCTAGGGCACCTAGGCCAATTAGTAGAGTGCCCTATTACGTTGCAGGTTTTGCAACGGAACTGTGAATGGTCGATCTCCCTCCTTGGTAACGGGGGAGACTGTTGGTGGACTTACTTCCTGGAGGAAGTAGAATTTCGATGACTCCTTGTCTTGGAGTGATTTGTTGTGGGGTTAGGACCCCTAGGCTTCTTGAACGGTGAGGGAGACTTCATGTCTTGCCCTAGGAGGAGGTCGTAACCTCCTGGAATGTAGCTTGCAACTGCAAGGGTACATACTCTGGAGAAACGAGGTCTGGTGACTCTCAATTGTACGGTCGGAAGGATCAGTTTAATGTAATTGATGCCTTCAATGGTTATCAGTTGACGTCTGTCAATATTAGCCCATCGGGGGATTCGATCTTCCCGTATCAGGGAGATTTGAGCGCCAGAGTAGTCGTAGGCTCTGACGTGGCTTGGCGGATAATGGCTTTGGAGGGGTGCGACTGTTATAGGGCCCTTAGCTGGGGGTCCTAGTGAAGAAGGATTGGTGACGGCCATTGCGATGGCAGGAATATGGTGGTTTGTGCACCCTCTATAGTTAGCAGACATGTGACCCTTGCGGCCACAGTCTCGGCAGAACGTGTTCCAGAACCTCTTCCGTGGCACTGGACGGTAAGGCCGAGATGGCCCCACAGGTTGCGAATCTGTGGAGTCACCAAGGCTGGCAGTGTGCTCTGGCACAGGTGAAGAGTCCTCTCTGGCAGTGATTTGAGGTAGGGAGGTTAAGGAATCCTCCGTTGAATCACCCTCGGAAACAAGTCCGGGGTTAACTGGTGGGCTTACCTCTTCCAAAGTGGATGAGGTAGGCAGTAAAATGGTAAGAGGCTGAGATGATGCGGAAGAAATGTCTGGCTCTGACACTGGGTCAGGGCCAGGTTCACAAATAAAAGGGATGTCTGGGACATCGGAGGCACTAGCCTCTGAATCTAAAATTGAGGGTTGATTATGAGGCATGCTGCAGGGATCCGGTGCATCTGGTAGTGGGAGCTGCGTCCAGGGGAGATACGGCTTAAGTAGATCTCGGCCCAATATTACCTGATAAACATCATGAAATTGGTCAACTACGGCCAGGCGGCACAATGTGGTTTCCTTGGTCACCTGGTCCAGAAAGGGCATTTTTACATTCAGAAGGACCGAAGGAACAGAATAGAGGTTACCGTCAATCCATTCAAACTGAATTTCTTCGTTCGTCTGGATTTTGGCACCCCTAGGCAATGCCTTTCTGGAAATAAGGGAGACCTGGGCGTTCAGGTGTTCGGCCATGACTTGTACCCACTGATAGGCCGTAGGAGACTGTTCATCAGGCAGGGCTACATGGTAGCCTTGGAGAAGTTCACCCTGGAAGCTCTCCTCCCAAGGTAGAGACCGACTTGGGCACTGGTCGGAATCCACAGCATGCCCACGCACACAACAAGTGGTGCAGAACCTCCGCAACCACCTCTTACCGGGAGTCCAGCTCAGGTCTGGGCTGGAAACTAGCAGACAGATTGCGTCATCTAGGAGAGCTAGATCATGCTTTCTCTCTTCTTCTCTTTCCTTTCTCTCTGCTTCTCTGGCTATCCTCTCTGCTTCTCTTTCTTTTCTCTCTGCTTCTCCGGCTTTCTCCTCTGCTTCTCTTTCTTCCTTTTCTTGCAGGCGCGCAGCAGCCTGCTGCGCTTTTATCCACTGGTCAAGTGCTGGTCCAGTGTAACCGGCCTCCTTGCCCAGAGTTATGAGGGCTCCGAGCTTCTCTAGCTCTCTGGCAAAGAAGTCGCGGGAAGCAGGGGAAGTCATTTCCCTGAGGCTGCAGTAGAGGCTCGGAGGAAAATGATATTAATGGCCAGGAAGGGTAATGGATGGAATGGGAGTGCCTACTGTGGAAAGGGGCACTCACTTGGAAATGGGTTCTGCGCCGTGGTAACGAAAAGTCTGAAAAGACTGGGTGCTCGGTGGCACTTTGTGAATGGCACCTTCTGATGAGGTGAAAAAATCGAAGGAAGTGTGCGGCGTACGTCACACTTACGGGCGTTCCCAACTTGGGAGACGTTGGAATGGGCTACCTGTAGGTCCAATACAGGTGCACGGCACTTATGAGGAGGCGTTCCTTGGGCAGCACTAGTAGTGCTGGTATTGCGGCACTTTGGGGAGGCGTTCCCTTGGGATGGTCCGAAAGATCACTGATCCTCGTACACGGACATTAATGAATTGGGCGTTCCGTAAGGACGGACACGCAGGTTTAATGGCTACCTGTACGGCCTGTACAGGTGCAATGGCCCTTATGGAGGCGTTCCTTGGAGCACTGGTATCGCTGTGGGTGTCCCGGACACTTACATGCAGTATACTTAAATCATACTGAAGGGAAATGGCACTGCTCATGGCAGAGGGTAATAGTGGAGGAGAGAAAGTAAAAGGTGGGAGTACTTCAGCAGCCAGTCGATGGACAGTGTCAAGAATTAGTGGCACTGTGAAATGGTAAGACCTGACGTGCACTGGTGGTGGCCAGTTCCTAAACTTTTGGTAAACGACTTCCCTGTCTGGAAGTAATGAATTTGCGGTGGCACACTGTGCGGTTTTGTGCTTGCGGTACACGCAAGTCTTTGGGATAAAAATGAACAAGACCACTCGGGCAACGACAGGTAATGGAAATTTTAGAAATGCTCAGTCCCTCGCTGAAGTACTCTCGATAAATGAAATAAATAAATGCTTGCAAACTGCAATGGACACATGCGCGTACGTATCACGCTGTGTAAATGAAAGACACAAGAGACTAAAAATAAAATGTTAATTCAGCATGCTATAATTAATGGTAAGATGTAGTACTCTTGGCTTCGTGAATACTGGGTTCTGGTTTTCTCACTCTCGCTCTCTCTCTCTCTCTCTCTCTCGCTCTCGGAGAGGGTGAAAAATGATATATGAATGAACTCCCTTATATTTGAATTGAACTACTAATGTTAGTTTAATAGGACGCAACTTGCGTTAAATGATTTACTTTACGTTACGTGAAATGAAAGAATTGCTTTGATAACGTTTTATGAAAATGATAACGCGCTCGCGTTGAACGATTTTTACGCTAATAGTAGCGGCTTGCGCTTATGAAATGATTTGCGTTTCAATATGAATTTTACAAAGACGTTGTTTTTTTTAACGTTTAGCACAATTCTTGTGATTTTACGCTACCTTGAAGATTTTACGTTAACTTTAATGTTTAAGATTACTAGGTCCCTGTGAACAGTGAAATGACGGTAAGGGATTTACAAAAACAATGTTAGCACAAACAATTGTGGAATGAGGTTACGTTAAGTGCGAAGTGAAATGAACTTCGCTCAGCGCGCGAGTGAGCGATGCGAAGGTGAAACACGTGAGGAGAGCTGAACCAGCGCGGGCGAATCAGCTGATTCTCTGTAAAATGCGAAGGCAATTTACAACAACAAAAATTCTACTTTTCTTATTACAAGGCGAGAATTACGGATTAATTTCTCTGGCAGAACGATAGATACTAGTACCGAGATCGATATTATTTACGTTAAAACTTCGGGACTTACGTTACTTTGCTTAAACTGTTAAGATAATTCTTAAAGGGATAATAAAACCATGGGGCTGGCCGCTTGTGAGCGAAAACGATGGCCTGGTTGAAACCGCCGGCAGGCGCGAAAGTGCGCTAAGCTGAATTAGCTGAGAGGTAGCGGTTACCAACACTTGGAATGAAAACTAAGTTAAAAATGGATTCCCTAACATATCACAGGACAAAAGAATTGTACACTTCTTTTGCCGTGAACTAGTTAGAAAAACACTCCTAACTAACTAGGCTTTCTAATACAGCAATAAACCCTGGCAAAGCACTTCCTAGTTTGATCTGGTCCTTTCTGGCATCTATCTGCACACGTGTTAGTGTGAGCTCCTACGAGGACAGCACAAAGTAACAGAGAATTCGCGGGGCAAATTGTTTGCTCGCCGCTAAAATAAAGCACTGGCGCGTTCGCCGTTACAATAATAAGATTTCTACCTACGCTCTTTTGACCACTTCAACAATAAAAATACTTAAACGTACCTTAAGCTAACATTGGTTATAGAATAATCATATTAATGAATGGAATACCTTACCGTGAGTCAGTGTCTTCTTTCCCTGCAAGTGTGCTTGATTTACGCTTTGTAAAATAATTTACAGTTTACGTTTTACAACGGATAACGCGATTTACAAGCTTTTTTTAAGCAAGCCCAGATTCGTGCTGGCAAGATTCGCCAATGTTACGTATATAGCGGGCCTTGAGAGAGGCTAGATACGTAAACGGAAGTGATTGAGGGATTTCAAGAGGGAATTGCTTTAACTTACCTTAAACTGATAGTTATTATTAACCCTTAAACGCCGAAGCGGTAAAAAAAAAAATGTCTCCCGTGTGCCGGAGGTGTTTCAGAGTGAGCGCCGATGCGGAAAAAATATTTTTTTCAAAAATTCACAGCGCGCTTAGTTTTCAAGTTTAAGAGTTCATTTTTGGCTCCTTTTTTTGTCATTGGCTGAAGTTTAGTATGCAACCATCAGAAATGAAAAAAATTATCATTATCATATATAATAATGCGATATATGATAGCGCAAAACGAAATTTCCATATATAATTGTATTCAAATCGCGCTGTGCGCAAAACGGTTAAAGGTAACGAGTTACTTCTTTTTTCGTTGTAATGTACACTAAATTGCAATCATTTTGGCCTATACCACCACTTGTAAAACGATAAAAGCAACACAGAGAAAATATTTATCCAAAAATAATGCATGAATTCGTAACGCACGGACGTAAACAGATATTTTTTTTCAAAAATTCACCATAAATCTAAATATTGTCCTAGAGAGTTCCAATTTCTTTCAAAATGAAGACAAATGATTGAATATTACTATACTATAAGAATATTAGCTTACAAATGCAGTTTTTCGACCATATCTGACTAGGTAAAGTTGACCGAATGTCGAATTTTTTATATATATATTTTTTATTAGCCAATTATTTCGGAAATAAGAAAAGCTACAACCTTCAAATATTTTTCATTTTATTCTACATGAAATTGCGCACATTTTCATATATAAAACTCTATGAAATGCCTAATATGAAACGGAGCAAATATTCCGAGAATGGAACGTACGCATTTCGGAGATTTGTGGCTGAGAATCCGCGTGCTGAGAAGGAAGGAGATTTTTTTTAAAATTCACCATAAATCTAAATATTGTGCTAGAGACTTCAAATTTGTTTCAAGATGAAGATAAATGACTGAATATTACTAGACTGTAAGAGTTTAGCTTACAATTGCGTTTTCGACCATTTCGGTAGAGTCCAAAGTTGACTGAACAAGGTTTTTTTTCTATTTATCGTGATTTATATGCAAATATTTCAAAAATGAGAAAAAGCTACAACCTTCAATTATTTTTTATTGAATTCTACATTAAATTGCGCACATTTTCATATATAAAAAAACTTTATGTAACGGCTACTTTAAAAATGGTGCAAACATTACCACAATCGCACCGTATGATTTTTTCGGAAGAGTTACCGCGCGGATGTAAAGAAAATGTTATTTTTTTCATAAATTCACCATAATCGAAATAGTGTGCTAGAGACTTCCAATTTGTTGCAAACTGAAGGTAAATGCTTGAATATTACTAGAATATAAGCGGTTTAGCTTACAATTGCGTTTTTCGACCATTTCGGTAGAGTCAAAGTTGACCGAAGGTTGAAAATTTGTCACTTATCATTTTTAATATGAAAATATTTCAAAATTGATAAAGCTACAACCATGGGTTGTTTTTAGTTTTGTATTGTGCATGAAATTGCGCACATTTTCATATATAAAACTTTATGTAACGGCTAATTTAAAATGGTGCAAACATTACCACAAATCGCATGTATGATTTTTTCGGAAGAGTTACCGCGCGGACGTAAGGAAAAAGTTTTTTCATAAATTCACCATAAATCGAAATATTGTGCTAGAGACTTCCAATTAGTTGCAAAATTAAGTTAAATGATTGAATATTACTAAAATATTAGAGTTTTAGCTTACAATTGCGTTTTTCGACCATTTCGATAGAGTCAAAGTTGACCGAAGGTTGAAATTTTGGCACTTATCGTTATTTATATGAAAATATCTCAAAACTGATAAACGCTACAGTCATGAGTATTTTTTTGTTGTATTTTTCATAAAAATGCGCACATTTTCATATATAATACTTCATGTAACGGCTAATTTAAAATGGTAAACACAAAAATTATGTCAAAGTGACGAAATAATTTCCGAGGTTGTGTCACAGATACTTTTTAGTGCGGCAAGAAAGAAATTCGCGCTTGCGCGCCTGCGTAACGATTGTAAACAAAACAACAACCTTGATCCTGAACTCCCAGCATCCCCCAAGGCGCGTGATTCAAGAGTTTTCGGCTGGTAGGCCTAAAAGTATTTTTCCGCGAATTTTTAAAAAAACTTTTGTATGTCGACGTAAAATACGTCCAGTCGGCACCCGAGAGACAAAAAATGTCGACGTAAAATACGTCCAGTCGGCGTTTAAGGGTTAATTTCTTTAGAGGGAAGGTCGCCAGAAAACTCAGCTCGTTACTTACAGCTATTTATTTACAAAAAGGCCCGTGCTGGGCTGGAGAAAAGGTAAATGATGGCTCCACTGGAGCTGTTATAGCTGATTTTCATACACTTGGGGTAATGCACACTTGCGGGCAGAGAGACGGCACGTGACTCATGGAATCTGGAAAAGAATCCCAGATTAAACGAGATAAGGCTGATTAATTTTCTAACATTGGGGAAGGTAAACTCGAATGGTTCACTGAGGTATGCACGAAAGCTTGGTCTTTAACAAGTCACAAAAAAAAAAAGGGGCGCACGTGTGCCCGATGAGGACAAAGGGCTTTTGATTGTAGAAAGGGGTACAAACGAGAAATTGAAAATGAATTTAGCAAGAGTCGTATGGTAGTAAAAGGTGCTGGGTTGAAGTTTACACTTTCAGACGTACCTTTATGCAATATTCAGTGTATCCTTGTAGAAGAATGCGGCCTGACCTCGGTTCAGGTCTGGGGTTCGTGTCCACCAGTACGCCGTGGGTAGGCCTAAGTTTTGGGAGGCTGACCGGCTGGACATCTGTCCTGGACTACCGACTGCAGTTGACTGAGACAGAATTCAGGTGGGTTGCTTGGGGGTTGGAGGTCAGCTTAACCCCCCATGATCAAGCCAAATCCTGGAAAACAAGCATACAGCCAGCAGAGGGGTCACAGGAAAGAGAGCTTAAGCTATAGGTCTAAGAAGTACCAATATGCCTACACCCTTTCCCTTTTGAGATATGTCCCTAAAGCTGACAAAAGACTCTTTTTTCCCCCCAACTGGGGAATCCCCTATCTCTGGCTGGCGGGTTTTGGTTCCCGCGTTTCCTAAAAATCAGCTGATATTCTAAAGAAATGGCTGCCGTTTTCCAAATCAAATTAATGAATTAATTGCGGGGTAGACGAACGATCTATAAACGTCACAATATATATATATGTGTGTGTGTGTGTGTGTGATTGTGTGTGTGTTGTGTGTGTGTGTTTGTGTACAGTAGTTAATTTCAGATATTCTTGCTGGGAAGTGGAATCGGAAGAGTATTAACTATTACATATATATAAATATATAGTATATATAATTAAATAATAATATCTATATATAATATATATATATATATTATATTATATATATACTATATTATTATATATATTTATTTCTTTATTTATTTTTTATTTAATTTATTTAATTTATTTATTAGATAGATAAAATTTTTTGAGCTATTTTTTTACTCCATAAATGTCCAAGGTTCATGAAGGACTTATTCACAAAAACTGTACATTGACTTTTGTTATTTTCATAAACATCATTGCCGTATTTCAGCAGTAGTTATTGCTCCTCACATACGAGGTCACTTTCACAACCCACTCAGCTGTGAACCTCTGCTAATGGATCTTTAGTATGTTCCTTGTAACAAATAATAAAGGTTTTCATAGCAAAGCTGGATAAGTACATGAGGATATCAATTCTCTCGTCATAATATTCGTTCAAGGTATACAGTAATAAAAATCCTAGAATGAGTAGAAATTTGTGTTGTGAATACTGCATGGGTTGGAAGTCCACTGTATCTTTACTTTTGCTCATTCTGTCTCTTCATAAAGAGACAGAAGAAGCTTGGAAACATAAGTATGGATGTATTTTTCACGAAACCTTTTGTCTGGGTTGAAAGTTGAAAAAAGATAGGAAGTTGGGAGAATGAAAAATAGAGGCGGGATGGAATGATGACCGACCATGGTCGTCCTTGGTTTTAAAACGAGGAACTCCCAAACCTTTGCCTAGATAGCCTAGAAACTGGAGCGACTATTATAGGAAGAAATAGCGCGAATGCTGAAGACGAACAATATTTGTGGTGGTAATGGCAAGTAGCGTGTAGGTCGCCATCTTGGTAACGTTCATGTTTTTTAATAAAACAAACATTTTAATTTCTCCTGAGGGAATATCCTCGACGAGATGATCAAAGAGAAGTCAAGTTCTATTTTTATAACATCTTCCTTGACAGCTTACGAGTAGTCTTTCAAAAAATATCAATGAAAGAATCCTTAGCGTGATATTTATTTCTTCATATGTGTTTATGTTTCGAGCAAGGCCTTTTGATTGTGGCAAGACGTCGGAGAAAGACATCATTTCACGATCCCTTAGGGAACAGAACTAGATGTAATCTGAATTGTTTCTGGATCAGGGAAGACAATTTTTCTTTTATTAAAACCGTTGTATTAATAAGCCTCAGGTTAAACACCTTTTCTTTTCATTTCCTGATTTCTTTTCACACTATGTTTGAAGAAGCTGGGAAATCGGATGAACAAAAATATATATAAGCGTTTGTACCGTAGTATACCAGGATATTTCTATTGCCGCACACATACATACAAGCACACATCACTGATCACAGTCCTTAAATGGGCGATCCTCCCTGAGTTATAATACTCATTTTACCACATGAACCTCTGGAAGGTTGCCCATTAAAAAAAACTGTGATTAGTAATGGTGATTGATATGTGCTGGGGAAAAAGAATTTTAGTAAATAGTATTTCAGAAGATATTTTATCACAAACAAACGGAGATGGATTGATAAATAAAGAAATTAAAGAAAAAGATGCTGCCAAAAGAATTGGTAAAGTATAGGCCTCAGACTTATTAAAAGCTATTTGTGCTCTGAAAAAAAAGGCAGCAGATAGCAATTCACAATTTATGCATCATATGCAAATGAAAATAAAGGAATAAAAAAGTTCATGAAAATAATTCGGCTAAACGAAATTATCAAACGTTGACTTCAAACATATGAAAAAAAAACGATAAACGTTGATAGATATAAATAAAAGGAAAAACAAGAAATATATCCAAATAAGAGAAAAATGGTACCAGATAATTACATACGTTTTATCATATTCAAATGAAAATAGGGCAATGAAAAAATCATGAAAATTGTACGGCTGAAAGAAATGATAACACTGGCTTGAAGCCCATCAAAAAACTGTTTTAATAAAATTAATACAAAGGAACGACAAGATATACTTCACAATGAAAGTTCATCATCGAGATCAGTAATAAACAAAATAAAAGAAATGAGAAGAGAACGCGACCAGACCAAGAGAAGAAGCCAAAACAACCAAACGAAAGGCAGAAGGGAGCGGAGACTCCTCGAGAGCGAGGTAGATCTTAAAACACGCTCTCTTAAAACACATTTGCCCATCAAGGCCCTCTCTCGAGGTGCACCTTATGTTAGCCTCAGGTCGGTGATTGATTGCTCGAGGATGGTCTCGACGGGCTTATAACTGAAGAGGTTTTATGAGGTCGACAGATGAGGTTTCTTCCTTTTGTGACTCGGAGCTGAATCGCCTGGGGAAGGTCTTGATAGCGCGGAGTGATTTTAATTGAATCTGATAGCCCTTGATTGCATTGGTGTCGCTTTTTTTTTTTTTTTTTTACCTTTGATGTTTGCTATGTTGTGTGGGTTCGGTTGGTCTTTACAACCAATAATAATAATAATAATAATAATAATAATAATAATAATAATATAATAATAATAATAATAATAATAATAAGCATCATCATCATCATCATCATCATTATCATTATTAATTATTATTCAGTCGAGGAAACCTATTCACATGAAACAGGCCTACGAGGCCCATTGACTTGAAATTCAAGCTTCCAAAGAATATGGGGTTCATTAGGAAGTAGTAAGAGGAAGTAAAGGGAGATACAGAAAGAAGAGATGCTACTTATTGGAAAAAAAATTATTAATAAATAGATAAATAATGAGTGAGCATGTAATAACTTTTGATGTTGCTATATAATGAGGCTTATTTGAAAATCTGATAGTGGTTCATAGCACTAGTGTTGGGTTTGCTATTTTTCTTTGATATTTTGGGTTCATAATGGTGTGTGAGTTTGGTTAATTTTTAACAAGTGGTCAAGATTAGTCTTACAATAACGTTTCAATATTGCTATTCCAGGGAATGCTGCAATGGGAATCTGATAGTATTTCTTTTAATATTTTTCTTTGATGCTTTGGATTTATTATGTTGTGTGGATTCGGTTGTTTTTTACAACTGGTAATTGTAGTTGTTGCTATGATTAATCTGATAACGTTTTGATATTGCTATCCACGCAAACTTTGAATTCATTGGAATCTGATAGTAGTTGATAGCAATATTGATTTTACGGTTTTCTTGCGTTTATTGCGATGTGTGGGTTTGGTTGATTTTTAAAACTAGTTAGATGTTGCTGTTGCTATATTTAATCATACAGTGATGTTGCTGACTTTGCTAACAACAGGGGTTTTAATTAAAATATGATAGCAGTTTATGGCAACGTTGTTTATTTTACTATTTTTCTTCAATGCTTGGGATTTTGTGTAGTTTCGTTTTGATTATTGAAACCAGTAATTGTTTTAGTTGCTATAATTAATCTTACAATGATGTTGCTGACGTTGCTAACAACGGGGGCTTCAATTAGAATGTGATAGCAGTTGATAGCGTTGCTGTTTCTTTTACAATTTTTCTTTAATGCTTTGAGTTTATTGTGTGGGTTTGTTTGGTTATTGCGACCAGTATATTTGCTGTTCCTATGATTAATCACATGATGATGTTACTGTCGATGCTATGAACGACACTTCAGCTGGAATCGGATAGCAGTTGATAGCATTGTTGTTGCATTTGTTATTTTTTCAATGCTTTGGGTTGATTACGTAGTGTGGGTTTTTTTGTCATCTTTACTATTAGTAATTGTGTTGTTGCAATGATTCGATTGTGATAGTGGTTAGTAGCACTGTTTTTGCATTGATGGTTTTGTCTTGACTGCATCGTCTATAACGTTATTGTTATTAGTATAATTTGTTATAAATTCTGGTCGCTTGTGATACCTTGTCTTGATTTCTACTTACTTATAATTTATGAGTATGTTTGATCTTGATAGCAATAATTATTCCAGTGAATATAATAATTATGATTGCCGTTAGTTATCAGCAAGGTTTAAAAGCGACTGCTCGTTTGCTCTTAGTTATTATTATGTGAACGAAAACCCATAAAAAGTGATGACATGAAATTGCACTGAATTATCGCTCACTCTTAAGGAAATAGATTCGTAGGTTCAACTCTGGTGCACAGCAGCGCAACAATTTAAATGAGAACTGTACATTCCCTGAATTGTTGCCTTCTGTGACATATCACTGATTTGTTCCTGAAACTGGTTTATTTTACGTTATATATCGTCCTTGTGTTGTAGTAATGTTTGAACTCCGACCCAGGATCGGGTTCTGTACCCTAAGGGTACGTTCGAGTCTCCGTTAATTGATTTCTTTCAAGAGTTAACCTATTGAGGACGGATTCGACAGCACACCGGATCCCTTTGCATAGCACATAACGCATCGCACCGGATTCTCTCCCTCTCAATCCTCTCCTCCTCCTCCTCCTCCTCCTCCTCCTCCTCATATCTCCCGGCGTGAGAATTATTTATTTGTGGTCTTCGCGGATCTCGATACCGATAAGAATGTTTGTTTCTCCTCTTGAGGCCGAAGGGGGGAAAAATAGGAGAGGAAGAAGATTGTCCGTTACCGGAATTCCCATCCTCCTCCCTCCCATCCCTCCGCCCGCCTACTTGAATTTATATTTGTTTTGATGAGAGGGCGAGGGATGATATGAGGTAAGTGGGGAGCCCCTCTTCTCCTCAAGTGGGAGGACATTCACCTCTTCTCCTTTTTCAGGAGATGCTTCGACTTTTGTTCTTCCTTTTTCAAAGGCGAATTTCATTAAGGTTTCAAAAGGTCTCTTCTTAGTAAGGATGCCCCTCCCCTATTCTCCTCTCTCTCTCTCTCTCTCTCTCTCTCTCTCTCTCTCTCTCTCTCTCTCTCTCTCTCTCTCTCTCTCTCCTGGCACTCGATTGCTTACTCTAAGAATCAACTGGCTTTAGACTTAACTGATAATCCATGCTTATCAGACAGTGCGCAGTGGTCACCATACAAGGGACCATGGCCCCCTGTGTGTGTGGGGGGGGGGGGGGGGGGGGGGGGGGGGGGGGGGGGGGGGGGGGGGGGGGGGGGGGGGGAAGGAAGGCCGCGAAGCAGAATGCAGGGGGCAACAAGTATTGTATAAAAAGTGAGAAACGACCAGTTAAAAGTTTGGGAACCACTGATGTATATTATATCAAATACTATTTATAGAGAAACGAATGTTACCTAACTAGTCAAATAAAAATTGTCGGGTCATCACTAAGGTGATATTCATTAATGAGAGAATTTTATCTATAATACATGTTGAAGTAATATCCGATTTTTTTAGTACAATGATAGCACATGAGAAAATTGTAAAAAAAAAAAAAAAAAAAAAAAAAAAAAAAAAAAAAAAAAAAAGTTTGTCAGATAAAAGCATGCAAAAGAAGTTGCCATTAAACAGGGAAATTCAGATCCAGAGAGGGCAAAATCCTCTTCATTATTATTCACATAACAGTTTTTCCATTTTATGTAGCTGAACGTAATTTTTCCAACGTATCTGACAAAAAAAAAACGCATAATTTTAACTCGGCCAATCGAAAAATCTGCCGGTTTCTCGTGTTATTTTTTTTTTTTATGCAAGGTGAACTATCACGTTGAAATAACGCTGAATAAACAAACAAAAAGAGATCAGTGGAGTCAGGGAGGATTAAAAGAATCCGCAGATCCTTCCTTCCTTCCTTACCCCTTTTAACCCGTGACCAGGACAATCTAACAGGGGGACCAGCGGACGGCGGCTGAGGAAGCCGTATACAGTTAAGAACTTCCTGCCGAAGGGGATTCGAACGGCAGACGGGGAAGGCCCATCGTGAACAGAATCGAACTCTATTTCAGCTCGATTCCCTATCAGTTTACATTTACGGATATGTGCTCACAGGTTGATGCAAATAACGTGCGTGTGTAACTTGTAAATATGTGTATGCAGTCTACAGAGCACTTGATTAGGTGTAGTAATATACTTCGATGCAAAAAGATGAAGCGAAATATATATATATATATATAATATATATATAATATATATATATATATATATATATATATATGTGTGTGTGTGTGTGTGTGTGTGAGTATTTATATATATATATATATATATATATATATATATATATATATATATTATATATATATATATATGTGTGTGTGTGTGTGTGTTGTGTGTGTGTGAGTAATATATTTATATATATATAACATACATATGTCTGTGTGTGCATGCTCATATGTATAGCATTATATATGTATTTACAGATATGATTATATATATATATTCTATATTGTATTACATAATATATTTATATATATTCAGATATTTCTCACATGAAACTCCATTTAAACTATTTGTTTTAGTGTTCCTATATAATTTATTTAAGGTGTCAGTTACCTAGATGTTGCGACGACAGTTTGAGTAACTTTAAATCAGTCTTATCAGTCAAAGAGTTAAAACCCATCTGGCAATATTAGAGTTGAGCGAAGGGCGTTGGACAAGGACTTGCAACCTCAGCCTACATTACTTAGGGAAAAGACACTTAGGCAAACGATATAGTTCATATGACGTGGGTCGTCGACTTCATCCGTCACTCCGTCTGTGACAACCTGCGAGTCATAAAATATCATACGGTGTTGCCAAATAAAGCTCTACAGCTGGTACAACACCTCATCCAGTCTTATGGAAGTCGACGCATCCGCCTTGCGTCTGCAAACTCTATACTTAGTTTACTGCATCCACAGATAAAGGTAAGATATGGTATCTGTATTTGAAGGCGTCAAATCTTTGATAAAGTTAAATGTGAAGACATTTAAAATGAGCCCTATTGGCCCTTGTGTTTCGGTCATTGATGCACACAATTACAATACTAGGTTGTTTTTTTTTTTTTTTTTTTTTTTTTTTTTTTTTGAAGAGGTAGTCAATTGCATGAAATATCTGTATTTGAATGCACCAAATCTGTTTAGATAATATGAAATGTGATGGTATTTAGTTATTTTCATACTTTTACAGATAATACAAGTGCCTCGGCTGCCAATTCGGTGGTCCGAAGTTCGATTCCCGGTTCGGCCAACGCGAAATCAGAGGAACTTATTTCTGGTGATAGAAATTCATTTCTCGATATAGTGTGGTTCGGATCCCACAATAAGCTGTAGGTCCCGTTGCTAGGTGACCAATTGGTTCCTAGCCACGTAAAAATATCTAATCCTTCGGGCCAGCCCTAGGAGAGCTGTTAATCAGCTCAGTGGTCTGGTAAAACTAAGATATACTTAACTTTTAGAGATAATACAAGAGTTTAGGCATGAGCCTAGGACATTAGGCCAGCACCCTAGCTTAGTAGGGGTGAGTTTAAATGTGGTCATTTTCTGATGTCATTTGTATATATTCAGTTGCATAGGATTGCATGGAACTTCTATATATGCAATTTCAGTAGTTACCCTATGTTCATGGTTTTACAGGAAATGGAAGAGTTTAGGTAAGAGCCTAGAACCTTCATAGGCCAGCACCATGTCTTGGGTTAAAGTTCAAATATGTCCATTGTCTGGGGATATTTGTATATTCAGATACATAAGATTGTATGCAACGTCTGTACATGCAATGACAGTAGTTATTTTCATAGTTTTACAGGAAATGGAAGAGTTGTAGGTAAGAGCCATGGGCTGTAGACGAACACCACAGCTAAGGAATAAGTTCAAATGTGGCTATTATCTTGAGCCATTTGTATATTCAATAGTAAAGTATTGTATGCAACATTGATATTTGCGATTTTAATAACGATTTTGTTATTTCTACTCTCATAACAAGAGCTTAGATAGGTTGTCATGAACTTTAGCTCCTTCCCTAAATTAGGTATGTATGAAGGTGGTCATATTAAATGCAATTTTAATAATCCGTTGTCTATGATTCCACGCAATATCCATATCTGAGTTTGCCAAATCTTAGATTAAATTATATATTAGGGTATTAGTAATTTTCATGGTTTTACTCGAAATGGAAGAGTTAAGGCATGAACCAAGGAATTTAGGAGAGCACCCTCGCTTAGGGGTAAGTTCAAATGGGGCCATATGCTGATGCAGTCACATATGATTGCATGCAACATCTATATATGCACTTTCAATAGTTATTTTCATGTTACACAAAATGGAAAAGAGTTTAGGTAGACTGACTTGAACCTTAGGCTACCACTGTAGGTTAGGTAAGTTTTATTGTCGTCATATTTAATGCAAGTTTCATATTCAAATACATTGAATTGCATACAATATCTGTATTTGGAGCCACCAAATCTAAAGTAAAATGTGAAGTTATTTAGTTATTTCCATGGTTTCACACGAAATGGCAGAGTTCAGGTAAGAGCCTAGCACCTTAGGCTGGCTCCCTAGCTTAGGGGTAAGTTTAAATGCTCCCAATTTCAGGTCATTTGCATATTCAGGTGCACATAATTATATAAGTCAGTATATATAATTTCAGTAGTTATTTTCATGGTTTTACACCAAATGGACGATTTTAGGTAAGAGCCTAGGACCTTAGGCTAACACCCTAGCTTAGAAATGAGTTCAAATGCGACCAAATTTAGGTTATTGCATTTTCAGTTGCAAGGAATTGCATTCATTATCTGTATTTACAATTTCAGTAGTTATTTACATAGTTTACATGAAATTGGATTAGTTTAGGCAAGAGCCTAGGACCTTAGGCCAACACCCTAGCTTGAGTTAAAGTTCAAATACAGCTATTTTCTGAGGCTGTTTGTATATTCAGAAGCATATGATTGCATGCAACGTCTGTATCTGCAATTTAAGTAGTTATTTTCATGGTTTTACACAAAATGGAAGTTAAGGTAAGAGCCAAGGACCTTAGGTCAGCACGCTCGCTTGACTTGAAATTCAAATACGGCCATTTTCTGAGGTTATTTGTGTATTCAGATGCATACAATTGCATGCAACATCTGTATATTCAATTTCAGTAGTTATTTTCATGGTTTTACACAAAATGGAAGAGTTAACTAAGAGCCAAGGACCTTAGGCCAGCACCCTAGCTTGGGTTAAAGTTCATATACGGCCATTTTCTAAGCCTATTTGTATGTCCAAATGCAGAAGATTGCATGCAACGTCTGTATATGCAATTTCAGTAGTTATTTACTGGTTTTACAGGATATGGAAGAGTTTAGGTAAGATCCTCTGACCGCAGGCCAACACCACCACTTAGGAGCAATTTCAAATGTGGCCATTTTGTTAAGGCATTTGTATATTCAATAACAAAGTATTGTATGCAACATTGACATTTGCGATTTTATAACGATTTTCTTATTTTTGCCCTCAAAACAAGAGTTTAGATAGGTTGTCATGAACTTTAGCTACCACCTTAAATTAGGTATATATGAAGATGGTCATGTTGAATGCAATTGTAATATTCATTAATCTATGATTCCATGCAATAACTATATCTGAATTGGCCAAATCTTAGATTAAAGGAATTATGAAGGTATCTCGTTATTTTCATGTTTTTACACAAAATAGAAGAGTTTAGGCAAGACCCTGGGAACTTAAAACGGCACCCTAGCTTAGGGGTAAGTTTAAATGCTGTCAATTTCAGGTCATTTGCATATTCAGGTGCAGATAATTGTATAAGTCTGTGTATACAATTTCAGAAGTTATTTGCATGGTTTTACATGCAATGGACGAGTTTTGGTAAGAGTCTAGGACATTAAGCCAACACCCTAGCTTAGGGATAAGTTCAAATGCGCCAATTCTTAGGTAATTTGCATATTCAGTTGCATAGGATTATTATTATTATTATTACCAGAGACTTCGGTATTTGTTGACATCACAAAAAATGATACAGAAGGCAACTTTACTTGAAAATGTAGCTATCATTGGGAAAGCAGAAAATAAAATGTGCTGAGTTCCCAGATTGTCATTGGCGAGCATTAGCAATAAGCCCCCATATATCCTAGAGCTTTGTCAGTTTGGTATTATGAAGTATCGATTCATGAAGTTATACGCACAATTATTCGATCACTAAAGTTGAGCAACGTTGGGAGTTTCAAATTTTTATTGGGTAACCAAGAAAGTCTAGATGCCGTCGTCGTCAAGGTCCTTGAACTTCCTTGGGTAGGGTATAGGGCTTGTGAGGATGGGATGCAACCCTTCATGGGAGGAGATCGTTCTTATATATATATATATATAGATATATATATATATTATATATATATATATATATAATATATATATATATGCACACAAACACAGAGTTCTATTCTGTTCTCTGATTTACATGAAACGTTACGAATTTGCTTTGCTGCTTCCCTCTTAAATACCAGGTAGGAAATGACAGTGCATGAGGGTGGTAAAGACTCCACCCTGGAGTTAGTGATAGTGCATTGCCTCTGATGATGAACAGTTCGTAGTTTCTTGATATCCACAGAAACATCCGAGAGCTTAATTTATCTTTTTTTTTTATTTTTTACTTTTTTTTTACTTTTTATTTTAGTGAAGGTGTCAGTTTTCTGCGATACATCCTCGCTGTTAAATAGAGGAGCAGCTCGTTTACACGGAAATGCCAGGAATATAAAAAGGCAATCATGGTGTGGCATTAGCACATATTGTTGCCTTGAGTTTAATAGTCATTTAAAGAGTAGTGTTATATATTCAGGTTTATTAGGCGAAATACATGAAGGAAAAGTATAAATACATTTTAGCCACAGAAATTTGGTAGAAACAAAAAATTTGGTAGAAACAAAATAATGTGGAATGTACTTTGAAGGGGAATCCCTTATGATAATTCTAGTACTAATTGCTTCTAAGATAAATTTCTCATGTCATCTGAAACCGATCTCAACGCGGTAGAAATTAGAGTAAGTTTCTTATATAGAAGAGGAAATAGTTTGATGCTAAAAAACTGTCTTCGTCAGCTTCCTCTGGTGAAAATGCCACATCATATTTTTCTAGGAAGATCTGTGGCGATTCTGTTGCATTTCAAATTATAATTGACTGTTTTGGGCGGCTTTATTCTCTTAATTTATCTTTTATTTCATCATTCTCAGAAATATTGAAGAGTCTCGTATTACCGTCATAACTGACTGTTGATTGACTTTCTCTTGCACTAGGTCAGTGGGTTTTTCAGAGTAAATCCTTAGAGCTTACGCCAAAGCGCGGGCGCATGGACACACACACACACACACACATATGTGTGTGTGTGTATTGTATGTATGTATGTTTTCTATATATATGATATATAGTATACACACACATATATATATGTGTGTGTGTGATATATGTATGTTTTGGTAGTGGAGGGAGAGAGATTACATGTTGAACGTTCCTTTAGTTGAATTACAACTAAATGGAGAGAGAGAGAGAGAGAGAGAGAGAGAGAGAGAGAGAGAGAGAGAGAGAGAGAGAGAGAGAGAGAGTTTGCCTGTTGAAAATACCTTTCGCTGCATTACAACCAGTACAATATCACGTTTCCTATGTGCATATTTATCCATATACGGACCAATGCTTCCACGTATACAGTTTGTGGAAGCCATAAAAAAAAAT
>NC_087202.1:36985261-36987761 GCF_015104395.2 Macrobrachium nipponense | reverse complement strand
TTTTTAGTAAGATTAATTTACTATAGTAGCAGAGGGGGAAAACTCACGTAAAAATTAAAATTCCATAGGAAATGTGAATTTTATAAATATTTTTACCGTTTAATTAAGATTTTTGAGGTTAGTATTAAATATATTTATAAATTTACAACAGAGCCAACCTTCTTCGTTAGAATTTAGGTGGAATATCAAAAGTAGAATTCATTAATGCGTAACAATCAAAAGTATGATAAAACGACGTCGGCACTACGAAGGAAAAATAAAGAATAAAAATAAAAAAGCCATCTATGGAACAGCCATTCCCCTCTCTTAACAGTAAGTCCCTAGGTGGCAACTGCGGGAAAAGGTGGCGTAATTTAGCTTGCTTGGCAGATTCGCAATACGATGAGGTAGCAGGAAGGGAACTGGCATTTCTCATCTATGAAATCAGCAACAGTCCTAACCAAAAAGATACAAAAGCATTCATAGATATATTAGAAGGATATAATCCTTCAAACTGGAACAAATCTAATGAAAACATCTTGAAAATAATTGAAGAAGTTCCAAATAAAATCCAAGTGGTCAAGAGACTCATAAAGAAAATATACATAAACCAACATATTCCGACAAAGAAAATGAATAAGGTGAATCTTGTGAATATCCTAATTGATGCATTAGGAAAAAGAATGCCAAAAGCATGCAAACTGTGTAAGGTTTGGTATAGCATAGTCAATCCACAAAACCTAATCAGAAAATGTGCTGCATGCAACATTCCGACCCATCCACAGTGTGCTGAGGTAATGCAAGATTTGAGAAAAGATACAAGAATTTTTTGTTCAACATGTCTATCATGGATAGACAATGTTATTAAATCAAGATTGAATGTACAAATAGTTGAGGATGAAGAAGAAGAGGAAGAGGAAGAAGAAGAAGAAGAAGAAGAGGAAAACAGAAGAGAAGTAAACAAAAATGAAATGACAGAAAAAATAAGGAAAACAAAGAACAAGATAAAAGTATGGATGCAGAGATACTCATTGATACTACATATGAGGCAATAAAACAGCATACCTACGAAGAAATAAATTACGATATGACAACAGAAAAGCAAAATCCCGAAGAGGCTCTACCCAGATCTACACAATGACGGGAAAGAGGAAAAAATAGACAAGAAAGACAAAATCTGCAACCTTTTGAAAAGAGGGAATTGCAGATTTGGAGAAAGATGTTACTACAAACATCCTAAGGTATGTCAAAAACTATGAAATATATGGTAAATGTGGCATATTAGATGGCTATGGGGATGATGCAGAGATCTGCATCCAAAAATATGTAAAAATAACCAAAGAAGGAAAAGGATGTAAGTTCGACAAAAAATGCAAATATATGCACCCTGTAGCCATGAATCATAATCAAATAAATAACCAACCAAGTAATAAAATCCAAAATAAGAAAGAAACAAATAAAGAGAGAATCAAGAATATCAGGTAAAAGAGAAAAAGCAAACCACCCAATGAGATATGCAGAGGTGTCAGCAAAAAATTTCAAAGAACTCAGCTCCGAAATTCTACTCAAGAGTAATAACTGTATTTATTATGCAAGAGGTTTCAGCAAAAAATTTCAAAGCATCAGCTCCGAAATTCTACTCAAGAGATAATAACTGTATTTATTATGCAAGAGGATATTGCAGAAACGGAGAAAATTGCAGATTCAGACACAAAATGAATAATTATGATGAAGGAAGATCAAATATTATGGAAAAGTTGGATTTTTTAATGTCAGAATTTCTGGAAATGAAAAAAAGAACAACATACCAGAACAGGAAAGAGACATGGGAAAATCCTTATTACTACCAGTATTAAATGAAGGAGAAAACACGCAAACCATCATAGTGATGAATGCGCAGGTTTAGTTACGAGTAACTCAAAAAGAAAAATAGAGTACTTAGAAGAACTAACCAAAATGAAAAGAAAATAGATATAATGAATATAAGTGAAACCTGGTATTCCCAAGAGACTGGGAATGATGATCAAATAAAAGGGTTCCAAACTTATAGATCAGATTGAAAAAATAGGAATCAAGGGGGAACCGCAATATATGGGAAAGACAAAAAACAAGGAAAAATATATGAGAAATATAGTAACTCAGAATGTGAACTAATAGCGGTAGAATTTGAATCTGAAAAATTGATGAACATAGTAATATATAGACCTCCTAATATACTAAAGAGTTTGACTTAATAATTGAAAAATTGGATGATATATGTAGAAATCACAAGGACTGGACTATTCTCCTATCTGGTGACTTCAACTTTTCCTTTCGTAGAATGGAAAGAACGAATAGGAGACTGTGGTTGTACTTATACATATAAAAAAGAGAGTAATAGTAGTGCAGAAGATAAGAGGCAATTTGGAAACGCTATTAGATATGCTACTAGAATACAACATTCAACAAATAAATCACCTGCCAACAAGAAAGGAAAATACTTTAGACCTAGTATTTGTGAACGAGATGAATTATGTTAAAG
>NC_087202.1:36952761-36980261 GCF_015104395.2 Macrobrachium nipponense | reverse complement strand
TATTCACCAGACATTTTGGAAATTTTTGGAAATTTTTTTTATTGTTTGCCTAAACTTTCTACAAGAATTCACCCCTCCTCCTCTCTCTCTCTCTCTCTCTCTCTCTCTCTCTCTCTCTCTCTCTCTCTCTCTCTCTCTCACACACACACACACACACACACACCCACACGCTTTTGAAATAATACAGGTTACCTTTTCAATAACAGACTCTTTGAAGCCTCATTCTTTTGATAAGAACCTGTTTTCATATTAGACGTGAGCTTGTGTTAATCCCCTAGGTATGAAATAGCACAGCCTCTGTATATTTATTCTAGGAGGATATTCCCCCTTGTAGTTCTTAATTGCGTAGATTGAAAATCTTGATTTATATCATTTTCTCTTTGCGAATACACAGAAGCGTTCCTTGAGTCATTACATTCCAAAGAATTTTATAAATTTTTAAAGTGAAATCAATAATCAACAAAGTTAGGAAATAGAAAATTTAAGGTTATGATGGAAGCGCTGCAGAAATTATTTTAGCTGAAACTAAAATAACACCAGACTTATTAACTAGATTGTTTTGCTGAATAGAGAAGTAGAAAACAATGTCTGATGATTGGAAATTAATAGTCATTGCTAAGGTATCAAATTTGGAAAGGTGACCTCTTGAATGTGGTAACTATAGAAGCATTGCACTTGCTTCGGGTAAAATGAAAATACTCAGATAACTTATTCGCAACAGGACGGAGAAAGAAAGTGAATAGGTTGAAAAATATTTGCGTTAAGTTTGCTTAGAGGCTTATGGGACTGAAAACAACCCCATTCTGAAGGCTTTGTTTACTACGAGAAGGCATTTGAAAGAGTCCATACACTGATGGATGGTTTTGCGCATCTTTGTTATAACTTATACGCCAAGCTAATAAGAATGACCCATAAACGAAGGAGATGCTAAGTTTATACCGATGGGTTCCTGACTAGTGGCGAAATTTTACAGATGGCCCTGACGTCACACGGCGTAGGAGTCGATGATGATGATAATGCATTTATATAGACTCCATATGCTTTTGGCTTTATAAATCACTTTGTTAACCAAACAATGACACTGACAGAAGTAGAAGAAACTTTTTTTTCGACGTTTTCAGTTCATAGAAGCAACTGTAACATGGTAACTAACTGCATTGTACGGAACTGTTCTAGGAAGTGTCGCAGAAACAAAAAGCTGAAAGTATCGAGCATGAACAGGAACAGTAACAGTAAAAGTAGAGCGCATGGTTGTCACTCCAGCCGAGTTTGTAATTCCATGCAAGACTGCTTCTCAGTCATGCTTCCACGAGGCGTTAGGTGACAATTGAGTGATTAAAACTGTACGCGACACTCTCTCTCTCTCTCTCTCTCTCTCTCTCTCTCTCGCACACATCCTCCTCCACCTGTCTCCCTCTCCCTCACTTATTCCACCTTCGCTTTTTCTCCCTTGCCTTCCTCCCCTCCACCCCTCCACCTCAAACACTATTCTCTCTCTCTCTCTCTGGCGTGTTTAGCAGATTCGCAATACGATGAGGTAGCAGGAAGGGAACTGGCATTTCTCATCTATGAAATCAGCAACAGGTCCCTAACCAAAAAGATACAAAAGCAATTCATAAGATATATTAGAAGGATATAATCCTTCAAACTGGAACAAATCTAATGAAAACATCTTGAAAATAATTGAAGAAGTTCCAAATAAAATCCAAGTGGTCAAGAGACTCATAAAGAAAATATACATAAACCAACATATTCCGACAAAGAAAATGAATAAGGTGAATCTTGTGAATATCCTAATTGATGCATTAAACGGAAAAAGAATGCCAAAAGCATGCAAACTGTGTGTAAGGTTTGGTATAGCATAGTCAATCACAAAACCTAATCTGAAAATGTGCTGCATGCAACATTCCGACCCATCCACAGTGTGCTGAGGTAATACAAGATTTGAGAAAAGATACAAGAATTTTTTGTTCAACATGTCTATCATGGATAGACAATGTTATTAAATCAAGATTGAATGTACAAATAGTTGAGGATGAAGAAGAGAAGAGGAAGAGAAGAAGAAGAAGAAAAAGAAGAAGAGGAAAACGGAAGAGAAGTAAACAAAAATGAAATGACAGAAAAAAATAAGGAAAACAAAGAACAAGATAAAAGTATGGATGCAGAGATACTCATTGATACTACATATGAGGCAATAAAGCAGCATACCTACGAAGAAATAAATTACGATATGACAACAGAAAAGCAAATCCCGAAGAGGCTCTACCCAGATCTATACAATGACGGGAAAGAGGAAAAAATAGACAAGAAAAGACAAAATCTGCAACCTTTTGAAAAGAGGGAATTGCAGATTTGGAGAAAGATGTTACTACAAACATCCTAAGATATGTCAAAACTATGAAATATATGGTAAATGTGCATACTTAGATGGATATGGGGATGATTAGCAGAGATCTGCATCCAAAAATATGTAAAAACCTAAAAGAAGGAAAAGGATGTAAGTTCGACAAAAAATGCAAATATATTGCACCCTGTAGCCATGAAATCATAATCAAATAAATAACCAACCAAGTAATAAAATCCAAAATAAGAAAGAAACAAATAAAGAGAGAAATCAAGAAATATCAGGTAAAAGAGAAAAGCAAACCACCAATGAGATATGCAGAGGTGTCAGCAAAAAATTTCAAAGCATCAGCTCCGAAATTATAAGCAAGAGATAATAACTGTATTTATTTATGCAAGAGGATATTGCAGAAAACGGAGAAAAATTGCAGATTCAGACATGAATAATTATGATGAAAGAAGATCAAATATTATGGAAAAGTTGGATTTTTTAATGTCAGAATTTCTGGAAATGAAAAAAAGAACAACATACCAGAACAGGAAAGAGACATGGGAAAATCCTTATTACTACCAGTATTAAATGAAGGAGAAAAACACGCAAACCATCATAGTGATGAATGCGCAGGGTTTAGTTACGAGTAACTCCAAAAGGAAAAATAGAGTACTTAGAAGAACTAACCCAAAAATGAAAAGAAAATAGAATATAATTGAATATAAGTGAAACCTGGTATTCCCAAGAGACTGGGAATGATGATCAAATAAAAGGGTTCCAAACTTATAGATCAGATAGAAAAAATAGGAATCAAGGGGGAACCGCAATATATGGGAAAGACAAAAAACAAGGAAAAATATATGAGAAATATAGTAACTCAAAATGTGAACTAATAGCGGTAGAATTTGAATCTGAAAAATTGATGAACATAGTAATATATAGACCTCCTAATACTAAAGAGTTTGACTTAATAATTGAAAAATTGGATGATATATGTAGAAATCACAAGGACTGGACTATTCTCCTATCTGGTGACTTCAACTTTCCTTTCGTAGAATGGAAAGAACGAATAGGAGATTGTGGTTGTACTTATACATATAAAAAAAGAGAGTAATAGTAGTGCAGAAGATAAGAGGCAATTTGAAAAGCTATTAGATATGCTACTAGAATACAAACATTCAACAAATAAATCACCTGCCAACAAGAAAGGAAAATACTTTAGACCTAGTATTGTGAACGAGATGAATTATGTTAAAGAAATAATAGTTTATAATGCGAATATTTCAGACCATAATGTCATAGAATTAACAGTTCATTCCAAAGCAAGTGAAAAATAGAGATAAGCAAGAAATGAAAAAGTGGGAAGGATATGGAAAATACAACTTCTACAGTAAAAATATAAAATGGTCAGAAATTAATGAAGAATTAAACAAAGATTGGGATAACATTTTCGTAAGTGATGACATAAGGGTAAATACGGAGATATTATATAAAATATTGGAGAAAATAGTGGAAAAATATATACCGAAGAAGAAAAGTAAACATCATTCATGCATACCAAGAGACAGAAGGATCTTGTTCCAGAAAATCAGAAAGTGGAAAAAAGGTCTTGCAAAAGAAAAAAATGCATGGAAAGTTATAGAACTAAAAAGTAAGATAGAAAATGCAGAACAAAAGATTATACAATCAAAAGAAAATGAAAAAACGGGACTTGGAAGAAAAAACCCTATTAAATATCAAGCAAAACCCCAAACTATTATACTCATATGCGAAGAAGATGAATAAAAGAAGAATAGAAATAGGCCCTCTGAGAATTGAAGGAGATTAACGATTAACGAATGAAAAAAAAGGAAATTTGCAACATACTGGCAGAACGATATAAGAGAGAATTCACCCCTAGAATAGATAATGAAGATAATGATATAGAAGTAAGGGATGAAATAGTGAATATTTAGCTGACATAGATATTAATGAAGCTGATATTGTGCAGGCTATTAATGAAATTAAAAATGGAGCTGCTGCAGGGCCTGATGGAATTCCTGCTATTTTGTTAAAGAAAGTAGTTCATTCTATCGCAAAGCCACTTGCAATATTATTAAGACAAAGTGTAGATACAGGCAAGATTTATGATGAGCACAAATTACATATATTACCCCTACTTTCAAAAGTGGATCAAGACTAGAGGCAAGTAATTATAGGCCTGTGAGTCTAACATCACATATTATGAAAGTGTATGAAAGGGTAATGAAGAAAAATATTATGAAACATTTAATAAAAAATAATTTGTTTAATAAAGGACAACCATGGTTTCGTACCCGGAAAAAGTACACAAACCCAACTGTTAGTCCACCGTGAGAACATATTCAAAAATATGAAAAGCGGAAATGAAACAGATGTGGTTTATTTAGACTTTGCAAAAGCTTTTGATAAAGTAGACCATAATATTATTGCGAAGAAAATTAGAAAACACAATATCGTGGATAAAGGTATGGAAGATAGGTTAAAAGAATTTTTACACAACAGAAAACAGATAGTTATTGCAAACGACGAGAAATCGGATGAAGTCAAGGTAATATCCGGTGTGCCGCAAGGTACGGTGTTTAGCTGCAATACTGTTTGTTATTATGATTGAAGACATAGACAATAATGTGAAGGATTCGGTAGTGAGTAGTTTCGCAGATGACACAAGAATAAGTAGAGAAAGTTACTTGTGATGAAGATAGGAACGCTCTACAAAGAGACCTTAACAAAGTATATGATTGGGCAGAGGTAAATAGGATGGTATTTAACTCTGATAAATTTGAATCAATAAATTATGGAGACAGAGAAAGAAAGCTATATGCATATAAGGGGGACCTAATAATGAGACCATCACAAATAAGGAAGCAGTTAAAGACCTTGGTGTGATGATGAATAGGAACATGTTATGCAATGATCAAATAGCAACTCTGTTGCAAAATGTAAACAAAAAAGCAAAAAATGGGAATGTTGTTGACGGCACTTCAAACAAGAAAGCTGAACACATGATTATGCTTTATAAAACATATGTTCGTAGTCCACTTGAATATTGCAATATGATATGGTACCCACACTATCAAAAGGATATTGCACAAATAGAGAGTGTACAAAGGTCCTTTACAGCTAGAATAGAAGAAGTTAAGGACCTAGACTACTGGAAAGACTACAATTCTTAAAATTATATAGTCTAGAAGGAAGAAAGAGAACGCTACATGATAATTCAGGCATGGAAACAGATAGAAGGAATAGCAGAAAATATCATGGGAACTAAACAAAAAATATCAGAAAGAGCAAGCAGAGGTAGATTAATAGTGCCCAAAACTATACCAGGAAAAATAAGGAGAAAGCACACAGGACATTAATCCACTACGCACCAGCATCGATAATGCAGCGTCTATTCAATGCGTTGCCAGTCATCTGAGGAATATATCAGGAGTGAGCGTAGATGTGTTTAAGAATAAGCTCGACAAATATCTAAACTGCATCCCAGACCATCCAAGATTGGAAGATGCAAAATATACTGGAGAGAGTCTAGCAACTCTCGGTAGGAACATTAGAGGTGCCTCACACTGAGGGACCTGGGGCAACCCGAACAAGATGTAAGGTCTGTAAGGTAAGGTAAGGTCTCTCTCTCTCTCTCTCTCTCTCAAATCTCCTTAAATCGTGTCTTTGTGAAAGCTTCATGAATTCTATATATATATTTTTTTTTTGCGTTATTATTTCCATCCATATTAGATTAGGTGACATCACGTTTAGAGCTCTCTCTCTCTCTCTCTCTCTCTCTCTCTCTCTCTCATATATATATATATATATATATATATATATATATATATATAGTATATATATATATATATATATGTATATATATATATATTATATATATAATATATATATATAATATATATATATATATATATATATATATATATATATATATAATTTGTGTGCCCTGTTGGGGCTAATACAGACAGTGTCCCTCACATGATGCTCTGTAGCCATTACTTAAGGTTCTTCGCAACGTCCCTTCGGGCCCTAGCTGCGACCATTTTCATTCCTTTTACTATATCTCCATTCGTATTCTCATTCATCCCTCTTACTTTCCACCCAATCATAACAGTTGTATTAACATCACTTTCTGGGCGGAATATCACAGGTTCCAGCGCTCTGCCCTTGGCCAAAATTTTGATATTCCAGTTCCGATAATTTGTTTCATTCCCAAGATTCCATAAGACATCTCAATAAACCGCTTCGAAACTAACCCCACCACCGACATGACGGAGACGACGTTCCACCAAATCGTTGAGGGATTGACCTGTGAGTTTGCGTGAGCAATGAACTGCCAATTAAAGCAAAGTTCTCGTTATTTTGCTGCGTGACAAATCAGGTATAGCACTAATGAATCCGGAAACATCTGTCATTTACGTGAGGCACAAAAAAGGTTGAATCTAGCGTTACGGTAATTGCATGTTTACTTTTGCCCATGCCATCTGAGCATATGCGTATCGTATTCCGCAAATATTATATCTGGCCATATTTGTACTTAATGTTACCGTGTGTTCATTATATATATACATATATATATATATATATATATATATATATATATATATATATATATATGTGTATATAAACACACACACATATATATATTTAAATATATATATATATATATATTATATATATATATATCATATATATATATATATATATATATATATATATATATATATATGTGTGTGTGTGTGTGTGTGTGTGTGTGTGTGTGTGTGTTAGACAGTGCCTAATTGGCACTTAATATTTAAAACAAATATGACAGAGGCTCTCGTTAAACCTATTTATGATGTAAATTTGATTAACATATTCTCAAAAGATGGATGGATCGGATTAAAGACTGGTCTATACTAGCACAGGCTCTTGCCCCTAGAGTAACCCTAAAGCGCTGTTGACGCAGAAGTACCGAATACGTCTACTGTGGACTTCTGGTTACTCGAACCGATGGGCTCCTAAATTGCCTTAGATGACGCTTCTTGTAATATGATTCGTGGAAACGGACTCTGACACACTGCATCACTTGTCATTGACATTTGAGTAACGTAAACACTTTTTTTTTTCTTTTGCGACCAGAACAGTTTACTCATAATTTCGACAAAGTAAACTTGATGCTCTTGACTGTGAAATTACTAATGGAGGTTTATTCCCTGGGGAGGGGTTGGGGTGTCGGATGAGTTCTTTACCTACTTTTCGTGGAATAGCTCCCGAGTCACTGGTTATTTAGAGCTGCCAGTTTCCCTTTATGAAATTAATTGAAGTTAACTGAACCAGATTAGTATATTTTAGATTCCCCTTTTATCAGGGAAAGACTATTGTGGATTAGACAAAACTACGCAAGTACTACACCAATATATTTCACGTACATCTCATTATCCTTTATTTTTGTTCTTTATAAATTGCTTTTGGATTCTGGCGTGATGATTCAACGAGACTATGATCGTCTTTATATTAGTTTGTGATATTTCCTCCTAAGTGTTGACAACAAAGCATCACGAACCACCATGTTCGAAAACAAGTCTCGGAAACAATCCTCGCGTCTATATAATCACAGAAGACCTTCATATGACGCTCGCGGTATATTGGAGGCGGGAGACGGTCTGAAAGGCCATCAGAATTACATTAAGGTTATTGAATCAGAATTACATTAAGGTTGTGGAGTGGGAGGAGTCGAAGTGTGGTAGGCGTGTTGGTGAAGACTGCGATCAAGTCTCCAAAAAGAGAAGGAAAACACTGGATGCTCATTTTCTACTTTGACCTTTATCTGGTTCAATAGAAAACGGAGCCGTGTGATATCGTTCTCGTCCTACCTCTTCCCCCCCCCCCCCTCCCCCATCTCGAACGTCGGGGCTGCCATATACCCGTCCTCCACGGACCTCACGTCACATGTGAAGAAAGGTGTGAATTGTTTATTTATTTCTTCTTCTTTTTTTAAATTTATTTACCCACATTTTTTTATCAATGCAACCTGATTAATCGCATGATGATTTTCATCTGTTACGGTACCTTTCCCCCGTCTACATATTCGCTACAGGCCTTAAAAGATTGGGTTGTGCACTGAACTTCACTTCTCGGTGTCAAACTGGTATAGATTTCGCCGAGTTGGGGAAATTGTTGACGTCTCTTTGTTTTTAGATTTTTTTTTAACGATAAGGTAATGTGTTTTCAGTCCGTGTCAGAACTTGGCTGCAGATTCTCTCTCTCTCTCTCTCTCTCTCTCTAAAACTAATTTACAGGTTTGGTAATGGGTAAAGTAGTGAGAAAGTTGATATTTATTGTTCCCCTCCTGATATTAACATATTTCGATTATCTTCCATCTCCATAAATAAACACAGAGATATATGACGCGAAGTGGCTGGCTCAACTTGAGGGCAGGAAATGGCTGCATGACGTTGTAAGGCGACACAGAAAATAAAATTATATGTATTTATATTACGTATATCGCCAACGCAAAACCACAATATTGTTAACGTAACATATTTACAGGAAGCCATTGCCCGGAGAGCTTGAATATCTATATATATATATATATATATATATATATATATACTAATATATATAGATATAAATAATTATATATAAGTATATAAATTATATATATATACATATACATATATATTTATATATATATGTATATATGTATATATATATTGTGATATATATGTATATATGTGTATATATATTATATATATATATATATATATATCATATATATATATATATAAATACTAATCATATATACTATATACATTTATATATATGTCATATATATGTATATATATATATATATATATATATGATGTATATATAAACATATATATATATATATATATTATATATATATATCTATATATATATATATATGTATATACACATATATATTGTGGGTGTGTATATATGTGTGTGTTTGTGTGTATAATATATATACACACACACACACACATATATATATATATGTGTGTGTGTGAGTGTGTGTGTGTGTGTGTATGTATACCCTGAAGACGAATTAAATATCTTTGGTATTCGTAAGTTTGTATCGCTATAATTTTGTAGGGAAAAACTTTTTATCGGAAAATCAACTTTTTATCACCAATTCTTTACGTTTACATTTTCTCCCATCTTGTCTTTTCCTTTTTTTTTTTTTTTTTTTTTTTTATGAAAGGATAGTTCATATTGTGTTCTTGAACTGGTTAATGTATATTGAGCATTTATCATAATGATTATGCTCAGTTTAGCTTGCATCAATTGATACGTCGGTCAAGCATCGTTTTGACCTTTTAAAACATATATGACAATGACGAGGAGCTTAACGGGGAGGGGGGCCCAGGGGTGGGTGGAGACGGCTAGTGCTATCAGTACACCTCAGTCTTTGCGCTCTATGCATTACTGACGGTCGTTTGCAGCCTCCCTTCAGCCCCTTTCATGTTATCTTTCTTCCGTCTTACTCTCCTCCCTCTCTTAGCAATTGTTGCATAACGCAAGTGAGAAGTTTTCCTCCTGTTTTCATCTCTAAAACCCTTCACTCTCACTTTCTCTTGCAGGCCTCATAAATTCTATATTACAATTCCAGCAGATAAGACCGTGGCGGGAATTCTTGACGTTCCATATGCAATAATTATAAGTTATTTAATCCTGAAGATGGTAGTCCCATCGTCGTCCTGTTCCATACTTTCTTAAAGCGCCTCACTGGCGTGATCGGTATGGTCTTGGCCTGCCACCTCGGTGGCCGCGAGTTCGATTCTCGGGCATTCCACTGAGGAGTGAGTGATATGTATTTCTGGTCATATTAGTTCACTCTTGACGTGGTTCGGAAGTCACGTAAAGCCGTTGGTCCAGTTGCTGAATAACCACTGGTTCTATGCAACGGAAAATCACCATAAAACAAACACACTTTCTTAAGTTTTATTTCTTTGTTGGATTGGAAATTTCATTTTCATTCGAAAAGAGTATTATTCTCGCCGGACATTAGTTAATTTTCCCTGTTTTCTGTCCGTATACAAATTTACAAGAGAGAGAGAGAGAGTGATGAAATGAGAGAGGACGGGAGAGAGAGAGAGAGAGAGAGAGAGAGAGAGAGAGAGAGAGAGAGAGAGAGAGTTTATTATAAAAACGAGAGCTTTGTTGTTTTGTTCGGCATTTTCAAAGATTTGACTGTTGCTTCATGATTTTTACAACAGATTTGGAATTGCAGTATAGGTACAAATTTCGGAAAAACTGCACAGGATCAGCGATTTAGTCAATTCCACCTCGGCTAATAACCGAAGTAAAAGTTGTAGTTTTCGATGGCTTGTTATAGCTAGTGTTGAATATCTCTATCATTTTCATAACCATTGCTATAATTTTCGTTATCATGGGTGGACTCCTTAGAATTTTTTTTTTCAAAGTTATTGATGTTTGTGATTATTGTACGACCAGTGTAATTATTATTATTATTATGATTAACTGCAGAAACGAATCCGCCGTTAGGGATTTGTACGAATATATTATTATTGTATCATTATAATTATTATTCAAAATAAAGCTAAACAGAGAGCTTCCGAAAGCTCTGTTAAGCCAGATCTTTAAACATGCTTGTAGAGATACATAATTGTGGATTCGTTTCTCTATTTTAAGACTCGTTCTACCACTACTGCTTCTACTATGTTATGTATATCTTAGTTTTACCAGACCACTGAGCTGATTAACAGCTCTCCTAGGGCTGGCCCGAAGGATTAGATATTTGTACGTGGCTAGGAACCAATTGGTCACCTAGCAACGGGACCTACAGCTTATTGTGGGCTCCGAACCGCATTATATCGAGAAATGAATTTTTATCACCAGGAAAAAAAATTCCCACAATTCCGCGTTGGCCGAGCCGAGAATCGAACTTCGGACCACCGATTGGTAGCCGAGCGCGAAAACCACTCGTCCAACGAGGAACTACTACTACTACTACTACTACAAGCGGAACACCATAGCCTGAAGAAGAGGGAGAGAGAGAAAAAAAAAAACATGAAACGGGAAACGGCAATAACAACATTACCCAGCGTCATGCACGGGGTAAAGTCGAAAGATCAAAAACAGGTGGCCCGCACAGGGCTGGAGGGCTGGGGCGGGGGGCGGGGTGGAGAGCTAGGGATTACACAAACGTATGTTGTGATCTGATCGACCTGATCCAAAGACGATAATCCCCCTGAGGCTAAAATAACAGAGGGTTCAGTAAGAGGCTTTTTGGGCCATATGTACAAAAACACCCATGTCAGGCTTTACGACTGCCGCAGAAGGGGAGGGAGATCTCGGAGGGGCGTTCTTACTTACCTGCGCTAAGGTTTTCGCTCGCAAGGACAATTCGGTGTCTCATTGAGCTTATTTCGCTCGCTGGGGGAAGTTCGTGGCAACAATGATTGTGATGGTAGTACGATTAGTAGTGATAATAGTGGCAGCATTAGAAGCATGAAAGCTGTAGGTATCACAATTACATATGTACCACAAACACGCGCGCGAGCGTAGAGCGTATATATATATATATATATATATATATATATATATATATATATATTATATATATATATATACATATGCAAAATAAAAACACTGTATCGTGCTTCTAAGAAATCAATAGAGGGATCCACAGTAATATCCTTGTTTATCTAGATATAATATGTTTTATACAAAGCTTAAAGCTTTCGTCCATCCTCCTGTGGACTTGATCACTAAGCAAATGAGACATGGTATTGGTGAAGAATTCCAAATAAACAAACAAACTGACAAAGAACATCAACAAGGTTAAAAAATTCGAACAAGGTCATTGGGGTCCTTTTGTTTGCCTTTCCATAATTCGCTGTGATCTACGGGGCGGGACAAAGCGCCGGTCTTCTTCCTGAATGACATCTTGATGGTCGTTAACCATAAAGGTAGTTTGTAGATTAGGCTCTGGAACGGGCGAAGGATGGTTATTTACAGTATCAGATTGAAGGAGGCTGTACACATTTCTGAAGTTCTTTATTCTAGCCCTTTTGCAAATTTCTTCACTCAAAAGTAAATTGTTCTGTATATATATATATATATATATATATATATATATATATATATATATATATATATATATATATATATATATATATATATATATATATATATATATATACATAATATATATATATATATATATTATATATATCATATATATATATATATATATATATATATATATATATATATATATATATATATATATATATAAGTCATATCACATTTCCGTGATTCATATACATATATCGAGCTACAATGTCATTGTAGCTCGATATATGTATATGAATCACGGAAATGTGATATGACTTATAGATTGGCTACGTGCTGTCAAAAGCACTGCAAACTACCGGAGTCGAGGTGGGTTGATGTTGTCTCCAAACCAACTAATTATCTGCGCGCGAAAGGTATATGAGGGTGAGCGGCGACATGAACTTTTAGCCTCTCGCGGTGGTGTAGTAGGTAAAAGCTTCATTGACGTTCCTGGATTTGAAAGGATCCATGGGTTCGCGCCCTGGTCCAGGCAAGTCCTTAGTTATTCGACGAAAAAAAATTCCACCCCTTGGGTTGAAGCAATATATGAAAATAAAATTATCAATTCCGAGGTAGAGCCAAAAGAATTAATTAAAGAAAGGACATTGTAGCTCGATATATATATATATATATAGTATATATATATATATAATAATATATATATATATATATATATATCTTAAAGGCACTAGAACAATCTATAATATCAAATAGTGGGGTTGATAACCTTAGCACTTGCTGGTTAGACGCAGATTCAAAACACTGGATTCCTCGAAGATGGTGAAATAAAAAAAAACAAACAGGAAAGCTTACCGGCGCATAATTGGGGACAGTGACGTATTCCAAAGATCACGAGTTTCATGTATGTAGCGTACATACATCTGTGCATCAAGTGGTGAGCGTGTGTTCGTAATGCACAGAAAATAACATATAATCTATTGTAAGAGAAGCAAAGGGGAACCCACTGAATTTGATAGATAGTGTGGAACACGCCACAGAAGAGACGTTGCAGGTCTGACAGACAGGGTAAAGTAGAGTGAGAAACTTTGAAAAAGTTAACATTTGAAGTGACAATTACTTGAGTTCAAGAGAAAGGGAAGTGAGGTGCGACACACATTCTTTATTGGCGAACTTTAATGTTTTATGGTGTCATAATTATGGTCTCTTTATTTCAGATGGATTCGAAGTCACCTTATGGGGTTTCTCTAGACTAATTTTGACTATTGATAAACTATGAATGTTTGGACACTTAAGGGAAAAGGGAGTACTTACTTAAATATGATTTTGAGCGAAATATGATAGTTTAACGTTTCTTTTTGGGTCATGCTTAATTCATTTTATTCCATTTTCATGTTAGCTAATTTTGGGAAATTAAAAGTATATTTTTGTAACAACAAGAGTTTATATTTGGCTAGTTTGAAACTTTGTTTTCAGCCAACTTTTTAGTATTTTATTTTTATTATATTTTGTTTATTTTCTTTTTAATTTTTATTACTTTTATCTTAGTTTTTTATTTTCATTTTTATTTTCATTATTTTTTACTTAATTTTTTATTCTATTTTTACCATCTTCATTTTTATTTGTTTATTAGTATGCATTCATTAAAGTACAATACACATAAACGCAAATGTATTATGTGCTTGCCCATGTATTTTGAAACTATTTCAGGCTCTTACTTACTGATTCAAAATTCATCCAACTGTTCAAGAGAAAGTTCGTTATTTAAAAAAAAGGTGGGGAGGGGGGCGGTTACAGTCTAAACACTTGCGAGCATCATTTATTGATTTAATAACAGTTTTATGCAAATATACCCATGGCCTCATACTTAGATGTATTTATTGTGGCTTGGACCAGCTTTCTTCGATATACAGGAAAGCGGTCTGCCACAGAGTTATTTAGGATTCACAGTCATGAATAGCAGTTAGTATGCGAGGCGCATATTCAGCCTCTCTCTCTCCTCTCTCTCTCTCTCTCTCTCTCTCTCTCTCTCTCTCTGCGTTAGCCGGGCTAGTAGATGGCTCGAATTGACTTCTCACTTCCGTTCATGGTTGGTTTGCTTGAAGGTTTAGCGTAAAACACATTGAAATATAGAAGTAACGTATATTCTCTTAACTATTACAAGTTGAGGCACGTCTTGAAGATAGGAGCTCTTCTGAAGGATTCTTGAGTAGGAAACACCAAATAAATTGCTTCTAGTTGAAATTAGAAGAATGCTTACCTGGCACAGGGTACACCAAATAGATTGCTTTTGTTTGTGATTAGAAGAATACTTCCCTGGCACAGGGTACACCAAATAAATTGCTTCTAGTTGTAATTAGAAGAATACTTACCTGGCACAGGGTACACCAACTAAATTGCTTCTAGTTGTAATTAGAAGAATGCTTACCTGGCACAGGGTACACCAAATAAATTGCTTCTAGTTGTAATTAGAAGAATACTTACCTGGCACAGGGTACACCAAATAGATTGCTTTTAGTTGTAATTAGAAGTATACTTACCTGTCACAGAGTACGTCAAATGGATTGCTTCTCTTTGTGATTAGAAGAATACTTACCTGGCACAGGATACACCAAATAGATTGATTTTGTTTGTAATTAGAAGAATACTTACCTGGCACAGTGTACGTCAAATAGATTGCTTCTTTTTGTAATTAGAAGAATACTTACCTGGCATAGGGTACGTCAAATAGATTATTTCTGTTTGTAATTAGAAGAATACTTACCTGGCACAGGGTACGTCAAATAGATAATTAGAAGAATACTTACCTGGCACAGAGTACGTCAAATAGATTACTTCTGTTTGTAATTAGAAGAATACTTACCTGGCACAGGGTACGTCAAGTAGATTACTTCTGTTTGTAATTAGAAGAAAACTTACCTGGCACAGGGTACGTCAAATAGATTTCTTCTGTTTGTAATTAGAAGAATACTTACCTGGCACAGGGTACGTCAAATAGATTTCTTCTGTTTGTAATTAGAAGAATGCTTACCTGGCACAGGATACGTCAAATAGATTTCTTCTGTTTGCAATTAGAAGAATACTTACCTGGCACAGGGTACGTCAAATAGATTTCTTCTGTTTGTAATTAGAAGAATACTTACCTGGCACAGGGTACACCAAATAGATTGCTTCTGTTTGTAATTAGAAGAATACTTACCTGGCACAGGGTACGTCAAATAGATTTCTTCTGTTTGTAATTAGAAGAATACTTACCTGGCACGGAGTACGTCAAATACATTGCTTCTGTTTGTAATTAGAAGAATACTTACCTGGCACAGGGTACGTCAAACAGATTGCTTCTGTTTGCAATTAGAAGAATACTTACCTGGAACAGAGTACGTCAAATAAATTGCTTCTTTGTAATTAGAAGAATACTTACCTGGCACAGGGTACGTCAAATAGATTGCTTTTGTTTGCAATTAGTAGCATACTTACCTGGCACAGGGTACGTCAGATAGATTTCTTTTGTTTGTCATTAGAAGAATACTTACCTGGCACAGGGTACGTCAAATAGATTGCTTTTGTTTGTAATTAGAAGAATACTTACGTGGCACAAGGTACACCAAATGGATTGCTTTTGTTTGCAATTAGAAGAATACTTACCTGGCACAGGGTACGCCAAATAGATTAATTTTGTTTGTCATTAGAAGAATACTTAACCTGGCATAGGGTACGTCAAATAGATTGCTTTTGTTTGTAATTAGAAGAATACATACGTGGCACAGAGTACGTCAAATAGATTGCTTTTGTTTGTAGTTAGAAGAATACTTACCTGGCACAGGGTACATCAAATAGATTGCTTTTGTTTGTAGTTAGAAGAATACTTACCTGGCACAGAGTACGTGAAATACATTTCTTCTGTTTGTAATTAGAAGAATACTTACCTGGCACAGGGTACGCCAAATAGATTGCTTTTGTTTGTCATTAGAAAAATACTTACCTGGCACAGAGTACGTCAAATAGATTGTTTTTGTTTGTCATTAGAAGAATACTTACCTGGCACAGGGTACATCAAATAGATTGCTTTTGTTTGTAGTTAGAAGAATACTTACCTGGCACAGAGTACGTGAAATACATTTCTTCTGTTTGTAATTAGAAGAATACTTACCTGGCACAGGGTACGCCAAATAGATTGCTTTTGTTTGTCATTAGAAAAATACTTACCTGGCACAGAGTACGTCAAATAGATTGTTTTTGTTTGTCATTAGAAGAATACTTACCTGGCAGGGTCAGGGTTCAGATCAAATAGATGCTTTTGTTTGTTAGTTAGACAGAATACTTACCTGCACAGAGTACGTGAAATACAATTATCTTCTGTGTTTTGATTTAGAAGAATACTTACTAGCACTCGAGTACGTCAAATAGATTGCCTCTGTTTGTCATTAGAAACATACTTACCTGGCACAGAGTACGTAAAATAGATTGCTTCTGTTTGTCATTAGAAGAATACTTACCTGCCACAGGGTACGTCAAATAGATTGCTTCTGTTTTTAATTAGAAGAATACTTACCTAGCACAGAGTACGTCAAATAGATTACTTCTGTTTGTAATTAGAAGAATACTTACCTGGCACAGAGTACGTCAAATAGATTGCCTCTGTTTGTAATTAGAAGAATACTTACCTGGCACAGAGTACGTCAAATAGATTGCTTCCCTTTGTAATTAGAAAAATACTTACCTGGCACAGAGTACGTCAAATAGATTGCCTCTGTTTGTAATTAGAAGAATACTTACCTGGCACAGGGTACGTCAAATAGATTGCTTCTATTTGCAATTAGAAGAATACTTACCAGGCACAGGATACGCCAAATGGATTGCTTCTGTTTGTAATTAAAAGAATACTTACCTGGCACAAAGTACGTCAAATAGATTGCTTCTGTTTGCAATTAGGAGAATACTTACTTGGCACAGAGTACGTCAAATAGATTGCTTCTGTTTGCAATTAGGAGAATACTTACCTGGCACAGAGTACGTCAAATAGATTGCTTCTGTTTGTAATTAGGAGAATACTTACCTGGCACAGAGTACGTCAAATAGATTGCTTCTGTTTGTAATTGGAAGAATACTTACCTGGCACAGAGTACGTCAAATAGATTGCTTCTGTTTGTAATCAGGAGAATACTTACCTGGCACAGAGTACGTCAAATAGATTGCTTCTGTTTGTAATTAGAAGAATACTTACCTGGCACAGGATACGCCAAATGGATTGCTTCTGTTTGTAATTAGAAGTATTCTTACCTGGCACAGAGTACGTCAAATACATTGCTTCTGTTTGTCATTAGAAGAATACTTACCTGGCACAGGGTACACCAAATAGATTGCTTCTAGTTGTAATTAGAAGCATACTTACTTGACACAGGGTACGTCAAATAGATTGCTTCTGCTTGTAATTAGAAGAACTTACCTGGCACAGAGTTCTTCAAATAGATTGCTTCTAGTTGTAATTAGAAGCATACTTACCTGGCAAAGAGTACGTCAAATAGATTGCTTCTGTTTGTAATTAGAAGAATACTTACCTGGCACAGAGTATGTCAAATAGATTGCTTCTGTTTGTAATTAGAAGAATTCCTACCTGGCACAGGGTACATCAAATACATTCCTTTTGTTTGCAATTAGAAGAATACCTACCTGGCAAAGGGTACACCAAATAGATTGCTTCTAGTTGTAATTAGAAGCATACTTACCTGACACAGGGTACGTCAAATAAGATTACTTCTGTTTGTAATTAGAAGAATACTTACCTGGCACAGAGTACGTCAAATACATTGCTTCTGTTTGCAATTAGAAGAATACTTACCTGACACTGAGTACGTCAAATAGATTGCTTCTGTTTGTAATTAGAAGAATACTTACCTGGCACAGGGTACGTCAAATACATTCCTTTTGTTTGTAATTAGAAGAATACCTACCTGGCATAGGGTACACCAAACAAATTGCTTCTAGTTGTAATTGGAAGCATTCTTACCTGACACAGGGTACATCAAATAGATTACTTGTTTGTAATTAGAAGAGTACTTACCTGGCACAGAGTACGTCAAATACATTGCTTTTGTTTGTAATTATAAGAATACTTACCTGGCATAGGGTACACCAAATAGATTGCTTCTACTTGTGATTAGAAGCATACTTACCTGGCACAGGGTACGTCAAATAGATTGCTTCTGTTTGTAATTAGAAGCATACTTACCTGGCATAGGGTACGTAAAATATATTGGTTCTGTATATAATTAGAAGAATACTTACCTGGCACAGAGTACGTCAGATAGATTGCTTGTTTGTAATTAGAAGAGTACTTACCTGGCACAGAGTACGTCAAATACATTGCTTTTGTTTGTAATTTAGAAGAATAACTTAGCCTGGCAACAGGGTACACCAAATAGATTGCTTCTAGTTCGTAATTTGAAGCCACACTTCACCTGGCACAGGGGGTTACGTCAAATAAGCTTGCTTCCTGTTTGTAAATTCGAAGATTACTTACCTTGGCCACAGGGTACGTAAAACAAATATTGCTTCTGTATCCGATTTAGTATAAATAAGAAACATACTTACCTGGCACAGAGTACGTCAGATAGATTGCATCTAGTTGTAACTAGAAGCATACTTACCTGGCACAGGGTTACGTCAAATAGATTGCTTCTGTTTGTAATTAGAAGCATACTTACCTGGCATAGGGTACGTCAAATAGATTGGGTCTAGTTGTAATTAGAAGCATACTTACCTGGTACAGGGTTTTCCAAATAGATTGCTTCTAGTTGTAATTAGAAGAATACTTACGTGGCACAGGGTACACCAAATCGATTGCTTCTAGTTGTAATTGGAATGATAATTACGTGGCACAGGGTACACCAAAAAGGTTGCTGTCATTTCCTTTGCTTCTTCCAGTATGAGTGTTTGGTTCTTAGTTCATTAACCTTCTATCAGATACTTTGTTTTCCTTAGTTCCTTCTCATTATTGTCTGATATACTAGGTCACTGAAGACTCCTTCCGCAATCCAGGATTCCATCCTTTCACATGTGGTCCTAAGTTCTCATGCTTGCTTGCGTTTGGAAAGATTTTAGTGTTTCTGAATCTTCATCCTTTGCTGTTATTGCCTAATAATTGGTTTGCTTTTTATCCTGCAGGTGATGGTTGTGCCGATGTTCGCGAACTTCATGGGTTCTAGTTGATGAGATTATCTTCGGGGGCTTCAATTTCTCTGCACATTTCTCTCCAAATGCGTCTGGAGCTTCCGTACTTCTGTGGCTTTCCTTTAGCTATTCACTTATACCTATCTTTCTTCTTGTTGTCAACCTCTCCAACTTTTCCTCCTTCCTGGCAGCTGTCTGTTTTTGCGTAAGTCTCATGGTCTCTCCTTGAGATCCTCACTCGTCTTCCGCAATCCTGGGTTCCATCCGTTCACATCTGTTCCTCAGGTCTTTAGCTTGCTTCTCTCTGGAAAGCTCTTTTATGTGTGGATAGAAGCCATTCTTGAGAAGCCTTAAGTTTATGCTGGTTTGTCAGATTGCCTAATAATTGGTTGTTTTTGGCCTGTAGGTGATGGTTAGGCCGATGATCGCGTTCTTTGTGGTGTCTTGTTGATGAGATTATCTTCGTGCGCCTCAATTTCTCTGCTCATTTCTCTCCAATTGCGTCTGTAGCTTCCATACTTCTGTGGCTTTCCCTCAGCTATTCATTTTATATCTATTAACTCTTCCTCTCCGCTCACATCTGCTCCTCGGGTCTCCAGCTTGCTTCTCTCTGGAAACATCTTAAGGCTGCCGCATTGTCGTACTCTGCTATTATTCTTTTCTCTGAGCTTTCCTTTACCTTGGATTTCAAATCAGACGCATGCGAGCTCCGAAGACTTCAAAGATGGCTTCTAAGGATCTCAAAGCTTGCATCTGGTCTTTGGATCCAGTGAATCTTATAGTGTTGAGTGTACAGTTCATTTTTCAATCCATCTCTGTATCTTGAGTCTTCACGTCAGCATGTGAATCTCATTTCCTTATTTCTTCCTAGGTCGAACATCCTTGGGAGGCAGGCAGTACCCGGAGCCTCAAGGATTCTAAAACGACTCATAGTCAGTTCTGCTTCTTATTGCATTCTTCCCACCTTTCAAGGAAGAGATTCCAGTAGACTTGAAGTAGAAGGTGGTGGTGGTGGTGGGGGGGGGGGGGGGGGGGGGGGGGTGGGGGGGGGGGGGGGGGGGGGGGGGGGGGGGGGGGAGGGGGGGGGGGGGGGGGGGGGCGGTGACTTCTCCAACTATTCCTCCTTCGTTGCAGCTGTCTGTTTTTTCCTTAGTCTCAACTTGAGATCCTCCCTCGTCTTCCACAATCCAAGATTCAATCGGCTCACATATGGTCCTCAGGTCTCCAGCTTGCTTCTTCCTTCATTATTGTTGTCATTTTCTCCAACTATTCTTCCTTCGTGGCAGCTTGAGATCCACCTCGTCGTTCGTCTCTGTTTTCTGGATCTCTTCATCTTGATGTCCTGCCATACCAGCTCACTCTTTCCATGGTTTTCAGCGCCCAAATGGCTGGAAGTGCCCCCCTAGTGCCTGCCTGTATATAGCCTTAGATTTCATAATTCATTGAATCCCCCGAGTCTCGTTCATCGATCTGCATCTTTCCGGAAGGCGTAGTATAATTGGTGTGATCCGTGAGGATAAGTCAAGTACGTGTGTTTTTATGCCTTCGAAGTTTTGGATTTTCAACATATCGTGGAAATTTCCGCCTGTTTCTTATATGATCGAGAAAAAAACGGAAATTTATCATTTGTCTCCAGTATATCGGCTTCCTTGTTCTTTTTTAATGTTGTGACGTGCAGAATAATAAATGTAAAAATAAAAGTTTTGAAAAACATTTCAACTTCAGTAAAACATTTTAAAGGATTTTTTCCTCATTTTGATGACAAATTTTTATTTACAAATTCATTTGAAATTTAAGTTTATTTTTACTATTGTGGTTTTATTATTTTTATTTTTATTATCTTTATACCTATTTTTATTATACTTAATTGTATTATCACTATATTCATTATTTTTATTTAATTTTTTTATTGTTTTTAATTTCATTCTTTTATTTTTAATTTTCTTTTTTATTATATTTTTACTTGTCTCATGCTTAGTTTTTTATCTTTATTATTGATAATTTTATTTTTATTATTTTATCAATATTTTGTTCTTACTATTTTTTATTTAGTATTTTATTTTCATTATATTTTTTATTTTCATTTTCATTTTTATTATTTTATCTTATTTTTTATTTTCATTATTTTTATTTAAATTTTTATTATATTTTATCATCTTCATTTTTATTTGCTTGTTAGTATGCATTCATTTAAGTACAATACACTGAAACGCACATGTATTGATTATGTGCTTGTCCATGTATTTTGAAACTATTTCAAGCCTTTACGTACTGAATCAAAATTCGTTCAACTGTTCAGGAAAGAGTTCGTCATTAAAAAAAAAAAGGTGGGGAGGGGGGGGGGCGGATATAGTCTAAACACTTGCGAGCATCATTTATTGATTTAATAACGGTTTTATGCAAATATACCCCATGGCCTCATACTTAGGTGTATAGAGATTTAAGGCGTAGTATATTCCTTTTTTATTATTGCGAGATATTCTGATGGAAAACTTTTAAGCCGTAAAGAACATCTTTGAAAAAAAAAAAAAAAGTTCAGATTCTAGTTTGAAAATTTGTAAATTTTCCATAGAAAATATAATTAATAACTTATTTGAGCCTAATTGAATACGGTTTATTATGGACTTTCATCAATAAAAGGTAAATGGTAAATTCATCGCCGCTTAAAGAACATATCCATTTAAAAAAAATGATCAGGTTCTTGTATCGCATATTTGCAGTGATCCTCGAAAAATACAAAAAAATGACTTCTCATCATAATCGAATAGAATTAACTGCTAAATCCAGCGCTCGTGTGTTCGTTCATTTGTGAAGTATTCATTCCCTAATTTAAAATCATCGATGCGGGAATTTGTAGGAATACAGTCATTTCCTCCCTCATTTCAGCTCTTGACTGGAATGCTTTTGGCAACTTCGAGGCTTCCCACGTTGACTTAACTTATTGACGGTCAAATTCAAACACTGAGTCCCATTCCCCCTTCCCTCTTTAACTGTCTGCAGTAACGATTTTTTTTTTATATTTTATTATTACTATTTTGGCACAAGTGGTGAGACAGGTCGACGGGTGGCTGGGGTCGGAGAGATGTTGCCAACTGTGGAGTTTCCATTATTTGGCCTTCTCTCTCTCTCTCTCTCTCTCTCTCGCAGGTGATTTGCATTATACGCCGATAGCTCCACAGTCGTTATGTGATTGGTGTTATATTGTATTGTAATGGTTAAGTTCAAGTTTGTCGTTATATGAATTATTGTACACACACACACACACACACGCACATAATATATAGATATGATATATATATATTATTATATATTATAATATAATATTATATAAATATATATATATATATATATATATATATAATATATTATATATTTATATAATGTACGTATAATAATAATATTATATATATATATATATAGTATATATATAATATATATATATATATAATATAATATATATTATATATATATTATATATATATATATGTGTGTGTGTGTGTGTGTGTGTATACGTTTAGATATAATTATATATATATAATATATATATATATATATATATATCAAGATTTCATGTTACTTTCCTAGCAATCTAATTGCTTTTTATTCATTGTGTCAGCGGAAATATCAACTTTGAGAATTATGTGATAGTAATGATGAATTTTTCCTTCCAGGTAAGAAAGCGAGATGCTTATGGCAGTAGATCATTGTGTTGTTTATAAGGTAAGGAAATGGTCGGTGTATCTTCCACTCAACAATATACAGTTGTAATAAAAACATAAGTTCAGGTTCCAGTTTTTTATTTTTATTTTTTGTATGTATATTAAAGATATATATATATTCATAATTATATATAATATATATATATATATATATATATAACACCGCACACACTACACACACACCACACATATATATATAATATTATATATATATATATATATATATATAATATATATATATATATATATATATATATATATATATAATATATATATATATATATAGATATCTATATATATATACATATATATCTATATATATATATATATATCTATATATATATATTATATATATATATATATATATATACACGCACACACACACATATATATATATATATAATATATATATATATATATATATATATATAATACATACGTTTTGAAGTGCAAGTGTTTAGTGTATACGTTTATGGTTCACAAAATAACATTTACTTAATTGTGCACATCCCTCTTGATCATGAATACATCACTTACCACTTTCTGTACTTCAGATTAGCAATCACAGTCATGGAATAAATATAGGTCGGTAGATAGATATAGCTCTGGAACCTTTGAAATGGCATGCACGAATCCAGGTAAAAAGGTCACAGGTAAAAAAGTCACAGGAAAATAAATAATTAATATTTCCTAGATATTGCCCCAATGGTTATAAACAGGTATGTATCCACCTTTGTGGCGTGTATAGTCCAAGCCCGTTGGGATTACTGCAAAAACATGAAAGGCTGTAAATTGATGTGACTTTTCATGTGAAGTTTTTCCTACCCAAAATTGTGATATTTTTTCCCGTGTTTTCGTGGTCAAAATATTGACTTCTTTTTTTTCTGTGACATATGTTTTGTTGTTATTACCTTCCATCGACGTGCACAGTCATAGCGCGTGAAAATGAAAATCAATGAATATATCTCATAGATTTTAACGATCGAAATGACTCCGCCGGAGCTAATATATGCAAAATACAACCATATCATTGTACCCGTGTGGCTTTGCCAGTCGATCACAATAAGCAGTCAAGTGATTTACAGCTCGAAATCACGGGTAACATAACGAGACAGCGCACGGTCACTGTGGTTTGAATGTGCGGTCAACGAAGCGCGCGTGGTCTTTTAAAAGCTGGCTCGCTCCAGCACGTGCGTCCGACAATTTTAGGGTAAGCTTCGCTATTCAGACACTTGTGCGGGTGACTGAGCGCACTGTGCTGTGGGAAATCGGAAGCCGCGGCATTGTGTTACTGTACATGATTTGACACCGTCCTGCGGTTGCAGTCTTAAAGCGTTCAGTCGCTGCTGCGTTTTGACATGATTAATAAGCTTGGGTGTACTAATATTAGTATTACTGGTTTCCCAACAACATTTTTTGTACGTTTGGTTACATCTCTTATGAAGATGCTGTGACAATAGGAGACCGACAGACAGACAGACAGTGTCTATGCTAGTTTTACTAACGCCAAATTTTGTTGAACTTATATATATATATATATATATATATGATATATATATATACATCTACATACAAAATTTATATATATATATATATATATATATATATATGTATATTATACTATGTCATATATACATATATATACCGTGCTATTTTATTTGGAAGCGAGAGGAGAAGAGAGAGAGAGAGGCGCGGACCAATTTTAAATCCCCCTTTTTAGACGATCCTCCTTATCATGAGTTTGCAGTCAACTTTTCCTTTTAAAACGATCATAGAATTGCCACATTTTTCGGTCAGATACTTCACAGCGGCAAGTTCGATCAAATTGAAAAACTATTATTAGAGTCTGAGACCGATTAAATTACTCTCATTGATGTTAATTAAATCTTTTCATTTGGAAGAAAAACTTGTCTAGAAAAACATTCCCACGATGAAAAGCCCATTCCTCTTCAACAAGTAAGTTAATTGCTGATACCTGTGGAGTTCTAAACCAGGAGCTCGCGTTGTTAGCCAGGTGTCCCACGCGTCTCGGCTGCCATTGCGCATGCGCGTCTCGCTGTGCGACCGGATGTACGCCAAGAGGATGTACCCCACCCTCCTAGGGTTACTTGGGTAGTGTAGGAGGAGGGTTGCCGGACGCCAGACATATAGAAAGGAAGAGTGTTGCTGGAAACAGAAGCTTGGTTGTGAGGGGCGTCTGGCGTAGATGATAGAGATAGGCTGGGGCAGGGAAGGGGAGGAGGCGTTTGAGGAAGGAACCAAAGTTACCAACTGTATCGGCAAAATCTCAGACAGCAGGGCAATATTTTCAGGTCTTGGGTAATTGTAACAAGGTAGGTTTAGATCAATATGGTTATTAGTATTCATGCTATTGCATACAAACATAATCTAAAGATTTATTTATTATCATAGCTGCAGAATGTTGGGTCATTTTCAGTTATGTAGGGTAATTTCTCGTCTCCTGTAGGGGGCGTAGGGTTTGAAGGGTTGGCATCACTGAGAGGAACGTCCGTTGGAGACCCGCAGGAGGAGGAAGGACTGCGGAGGTGCAAAGGAAGAGCATGCATCCGCCCCTTTCGTACCCCCTTTTCTTTTTCTTTTTCTTTTTCTCTCTCTGCTTTCTCCCATCCCCCCTATTAGTTTTGTGGATTCTGTCTCTCATATAGGACAGTAGCGGCTCTGGACAATCATAATTTTAATAATATAATATTTCTGTCTAGCAGCTCCTGCGTGAGTCATTGGTCATGCCATGAATATTCAAATATTCACAGTTAAATTACTAGATAAATTTCTCTCTCTCTCTCTCTCTCTCTCTCTCTCTCTCTCTCTCTCTTCTCTCTCTCTCTGTACTATTTTTGCATGCATTTAATATGCACAGACGCAATGCGTATACAAACTTGAATAAATTATCGAATTATATTTCTTTGGACGAAAGTGAATATATCACCTTCCGTTAATAAGCAAGTATGTAATCATAACATGGTCCGCTACCCGTCATCTTTCCACAGGGTTAATACCGTTTGATCTCGCTTTTGAATTTGTGTTTAGCTGTCACCTTTATGCACCTAGCGCTGTTGAAACTGTTAACCCGTAGTTTATCCTTATTGTTGTTTGCGCTTATTCCTGTTTTTATTGTTTGCATTGTTTTAGTTCTGGCACCGCTAAATTATTCTTTATTGTTATTATGGTAGTACTGCTAGTTCTTCAACATTGTCCACGTGTTTCCTTTTTTTTTTTTTATTTCTCACTATCACACTGTTATGTGTATTTGTGTAAATATTTACCTTGAAAGTCAGAAAATAAAATTGTTTTTATTTTGTCATATCTAATTGGATCAATCAAACCCAACCCCCCAAAAATACGAACACTATAATATATGAGGATTGTTAATTTAGATGTAGACATCCTGAAGCAAACACGGGTTAAAGGTATCGTGGGGAGTAGGAGTGTTGGTGTGGACCCCTGGACTCCTAACCAGCAGAGGCAAAAATGATACAAGCCATTGTCTCGTAACCCGTTTTCTTGTCTAACGGACCAGCAAAATTTTGTCTTTCGTCATCCGCATAGGTGGAGATAAATTCTCTCTTCATTTATTTTTTCTTTCTTTTTTACTTTCTTCTAACAAGTGGTTCATGGTGCAACTGCGATGTTTTCCTTCCGTTTCACTTTGGAAACCATTTTACTTTCAATTACCCTTTTGGCGCTGAATGGCCTCATAGGTACCAGGTCCCAGCGCTTGGTCTTCGGTTTAAATTCTAAAGTAGATTCTAGACTGATGCATTTGGTGTTAAACCGGCTTTGCAATATACATCAGTGCCAAATATTTCGGAAGGAAAAGTGCTGTTTGTTTTATTTCAGTGTTTCCTGAAGTGTTGGCCGCCAAGGGGTCCTCAGCATAATGTGAGGACGAAGCGTTGCTGTTAAGTTCAAAAAAATTTATGCGCAAAATTGCATAATTAATAATGTTGTGAAAGTTATATTAAATAAAATATAAACATTTATGTAGAAGATAAGCTACCAATATATAATTCAGAAGCAGTTTTATTACTATGTATTATACCCTGAAAACACTTGTGTTAAACATCGAAGCCTATGATCCCATAATTTTATTTCAGTGCCGATAACTATTGAATAAATCTCTTTAGATTTCTTTGTCCAGTTCTATAATTAACTTTTGCACTGGTCATGGAAACGATACGTTGTTGTGCTGA
>NC_087202.1:36937761-36947761 GCF_015104395.2 Macrobrachium nipponense | reverse complement strand
CTTAGTCTGCGGGGTGGTATTTATAGCGGCTCGGACCTAGAGTTGGATTCTCATTGGTCAAGCCGGTCTTGGGCGAAGTCATGGATCTCGCCTCGAAGGTCTCGGGGATTCTGTCGTGCGAGCGCCACAGTAGTGTGCCTGGGGATGAACGTCAGCAATTCCGTCTGTAGCAGGAGTCCTATCATCCTGTGGGGGCTCCTGATTATCTGGCATTGTCGGGGGGTCGTTCGCTGCTATCCGAGCGGCTGTGGAAAGGAGAAACGTTTCTTGAGTGATTTTTAAATTTGGTTTCTCCTTACCTATATGGAAGGCTTCTAGGAGGCGCAGACGTCGGGAATCCGTTGTCTGGTCTATTATTTCGATATTAGAGATAATATCACTTCCCTTTATCCGTTTGCTATGAGCAGTCCTGGCGTGGTTGAATATGGCTCCTCCTTGGGTGTGGCAGGAGATTCGCTTGGAGAAACACATGGAGGTCATACCGACGTATTTGCCGAGGCATCCTCGGACGGGGCATGTGTAACGGTAGACCACACTCGTCTTCTTGAAGGGATGATAAATAACAATAATAATAATAATAATATAACAGTTAGATGATTGATGGAAATTGATTATGCGTAATTGATTTTGATAACACTCGTTATGCTTTACAGATAGATATTCTCTTTGTAAGGACTCGCCGTCACCTTATAATAACCAACGCCATCTTGAATTGAGTAAATTCAAGATGGCGTTGTAATAACCCTCGTTATATTCAATATATAGATATTCTCTTTGAAAGGACTTTCCTCGCCTGATGATAATACTTGTTATATTTGACATAGATACTCGTTTTGTAAGGACATCTCTACACCTTATGAATGCGCTCTTTATTAATAATTATTTTGCTTTTTTGAAGGTCCACATTTAACCATTACCTCGCTTTCAACTTTAAGCTCCCCTCTTTATTCAAGCATTCTTTGATTGGGGGCTAACTATTTAATAGCTGCTGTTTTAATAACTACTGTTCAATCCAAATTTTCTTGATTAATTATTGATTTTTCTGTCCTTAAGGCTTGCGTAAATTGCCTTCCCAAAGTAGTTCTCTCGAGATTTCCCAGATTATTACTTTGAAAGTTTTCTTTCGACTTGGAGGTGAGCCTTCGTCCGTGGAACAGAAATCGACAGCTTCCGTTACAATTCCTCGTTGCCAAGTAAGTTATCACAGTTTGAGGCCCTTATTTTCAGGGTGGCTTTCGATCCACCTCCACCCCCCCACCGAAGGTTTCTACTGGACATTTATATTATAATTTGGAACTGGAATAAGAATATAAAAATTTAGGCCAAGGCCAAGCGCTCGAACATATGAGGTCACTCAGCGCGGAAAATAATGTTGAAACAATTGTTAGGAGATGCAACGACGGCAGGACCCTCCCTACAGGGTGTATGTTATTGTAGTACGAATATTTTGTCTTAGAAAATTTAATAAGTTGATTTGCAGTACGCATTTGGCACTTGTTGAGCTTCGATCTCTAGAGTTTACTTAATTGATTATATGCTTTATATCTTGTGTAGTTTTCATGACAGACTTCGATTTCGTCTTGAGGTTTTTCGCTGCAGAAAATTCTTTCTACCTTCAGTTCGTTTCTTGAGAAATGATCTTTTTTAGGATGAAAATTTTCTTTGACGTTTGAATGGCTATATCAAATAGTTTTATGAGGTTAGGTCATTTTTCAGCTTTCATCAAATTTCATTGACAATTTCTTCATATCCTGAGATTTTATTCGATTAAACTATTTTTCGCTCAAGTTTTAAACCCAGATTTCCTCGGCAGTTTATTGAGTTTTTCCTTGGGAAGTTTTTCATACCTTCCATTTTATTTTCCTGTTGTTTGTGCACACGGGGGCACGTGTGTGTGTGTGTGTGTGTGTGTGCGTCCTCACACGTATGTTGAGCGGGTCATCGAGTTTTGACTCTCTCTCTCTCTCTCTCTCTCTCTCTCTCTCTCTCTCTCTCTCTCTCTCTCTCTCTCTCTCTCTATGTGCCTTCTGACCATTGAGGTTCGGAGCGAAGTAGAGGAGGGCGAAAATATGATTCTGTATCGATTCCGCTTCAATTTTCTCCGCCGTGGACTCTGAGAGCTGACCATAAATTGCCAGTTTAATTTCTTTAGTTTCAAGAGTTTCTCTCTCGGGAATGTCTCTCTTCGAGTTGCGATGGTGGAAAGCTGAACTCCTCCTCCTCCTCCTCCTCCTCCTCCTCCTCCTCCTTCCTTCCTCCTCCTCCTCCTCCTCCTCCTCCTCCTGAAGTGACTTCGCAAACTTTCGGGTCCTGTCATTGTCTTTGAACTTTGAATTAAAGAGGCCATTTTGGAGAACAGTGAATTGTGTGGGTGTGTGGTTTTTCCTCTCTCCTTTATTTTCTTTTTTTTTTAGTGACACTTGGATATTATCTATATGTGGTAAGCTTTTACCTGTCTCAGGACACATGGGAAAAGGAAAATCTCTCTCTCTCTCTCTCTCTCTCTCTCTCTCTCTCTCTCTCTCTCTCTCGCCATTACATACGGAGCAATCTTTATGACTTCATTATATTTCCTTTAATATATTTATCAATACACTGAATAAATGATTCCGTCTGTTATGATTTCATTACGATAATGTTGTGCATTTAAAGACTGTAAATTTTTTATCTAAAAAAGGACATTAATTTCACAGAAGGGCCATCACTGAAATGCTCCTCTTCCCCATCAACATGGCTGCTAAAACCCTCTGGTTTTATTTATATCTCTATAAATATTACAGTACTATATGTTGTTTATGTATGCAGTTACTGATATGATGTTGATAAGGATTATTCTCTACTCTAGTCAGTGATGTTACTGCGTTGTTGTGTATGCCGTCACATTGATATAAACAAGGCGTGATCCGACCTCCAGCTTACTCGGGGCGCGTGCTATATTTTCTCTCAAATAATTTTTCTGTACTATTCAACATTCAAATTATTTATTTTTAGCATTTTCATTCTAATAAATAAATCAAAATTATCATATCGTAAAATTCCTGTATTTTTAACGCAACGCGAAACCCCTTTTTCAGACCTTTTAGGCTTTCCTAACAACCGCCTCCCCCAACCCCACACCTCCCCCAAACCAAAAACAACAACAACAACAATAACAACAAAGTAATTTGTAGGCTTACTCCACGAGAAAGGGAAAAATACAGTAGTGAAAATGGCAATAGTGGTTTGTATAATACTGATTTAATGAAGAGAGTGATGTGCATATGGTAGGTTTGTGCTTAGATTTCCATTTAGTAGGTTTAGGTAAATATGTACAATGGTATGTGTGACGATGTAAATTTTTTTTATATTTAAGTAAATATTTACCTTTAGTAGGTATATGGGATGCACATTTGATAGGTTTAAGTAAATATGTGCATTTGTTGGGTGTATGTTAATATGTAAATTTGGTAGTTTAGGTAAATATGTACATTTGGTAGGTATTTGTGAAGATGTACATTTGGTAGTTTAAGTAAATATATATGTACATTTGGTAGGTATATGTAAGGATGTACATTTGGTAGTTTAAGTAAATATGTACATTTGGTAGGTATTTGTGAAGATGTACATTTGGTAGTTTAAGTAAATATATATGTACATTAGGTAGGTATATGTAAGGATATACATTTGGTAGTTTAAGTAAATATGTACATTTGGTAGGCATTTGTGAAGATGTACATTTGGTAGTTTAAGTAAATATGTACATTTGGTAGGTATTTGTGAAGATGTACATTTGGTAGTTTAAGTAAATATGTACATTTGGTAGGTATATATGAAGATGTGTATTTGCTAGTTTTATGTAAACAAGCAGTGTCTCATGTTTGAGTAGTTGGTGTTAGCAATGGGGACATTTTCTTAGGTAGTTATATGTGCAAATGTGACAGTGAAACAAATGCTTTATGTCTCAAATTACTAAATTAATTATTTCTTAGTTTAACCAGACCACTGAGCTGATTAACAGCGGTCCTAGGGTTGGCCCGAGGGATTAGTGTTTTTTACGTGGCTAGGAACAAATTGATTACTTAGCAGCGGGACTTACAGCTTATTGTGGGATCCGAACTGCATTATATGGAGAAATTGATTTCTAATCACAAACAATAAATACCTCTGATTCCGCACTGCGGCAGCGGGAAGCAAACTCGGGCTACCAGATCGGTAGTCGAGTACGCAACCCACTCGTCCAGTGAGGAACTCTCAAATTACGAAAGACAAAAGAGAACACAAATGTTGAAAAGTGCTCGTATAAAATAGGAAAGAATAGAAAGATGAAAAAAGGAAAAGTGCCTGCTAATCCAATTGCGTGACCCCTCTGGGGCTAGCAGCTTTGGATTTTTTTTTTATTGTCAACGTTAAAAACTAATCGAATATAACGCCACCCTGGTCCCACCTTCGATCCTTATTTTTTTTATTTTATTTTTTCTTTTTTTTATGCCCACAACATATTCCTGTCATGCTAAAAATCACAAACAAAGAGGAAAACTTGAAGCATTAAGCTAAAAGCGTGAATTGGTATAAAAAAGTAAAAAATGCACAGGAGTTTCTTCGGTGCAGTCGAGTTTTCTGTACAGCATATAATCGATACCAACGTAAAGCGATCTATCTTTCGGTGGTCTTGGCATAATTCTGTATGATCCGCTGCCCATGTTCTTTAACCACGCCCCGGTGATGGCCTTTCCTATATCGTTGCCAGACACAAGATTATGGCTAACTTTAACCTTAAGTAAAAAATAAAATACTGAGGCTACAGGGCTGCAATATGGTATGCTTGATGATTGGAGGGTAGATGTTCAACATACCAATTTGCAACCCTCTAGCCTCAGTAGTTTTAAAAATCAGAGGGCGGACATAAGCGGACAGACAAAGCCATCTCAAGAGTTTTCTTTTACAGAAAACTGAAAAACGCGTGGTAATCAAAGATGCTAAACTACTATATTCATTTTAAGGGTTGGGACTTTTCTTGGCAGTATTTCGTAAAAGGGCTAATTATATCTTGAAAATTTGTGCCAAGGATCCTAATTTAATAATAATAATAATAATAATAATAATAATAATAATAATATAATAATAATAATGATAATAAATAATGATAATTATAATAATAATAAATTTCAACCCAGGACCTCTTTGAGTGACGTAGAAAATGATTTCCGTTGGACAAATGATTATGTTTATTTCCACCCAGTAATAACAGTAAATATCGTATTACTAAAATCAGTATCACTCTAGTAATGATGATGATTATGTTAATGATCAAATCTCCAAAAATGCTGGTCTTCCCTTAACTTAGGCATTAAACTTTCCATATTTCATTGCCGTACTCATATCTTATGCAGGAACCGTTATCAGCGCCTATGTTACGACTAATTTCTGCATAAAAAGCTTAGTAAGGAGAATACGCCCCTTATTCACATACGCTTCATTTCACCCCCCCCCCCCCCCCCCCCCCACCACCACCACCACCACCACCACCGACCCCCCCGTGTTTTCGGACTTCCTGCTTTTGAAACTCCCTTCGGCGCTCCTCCCACCTCATCTGTCTTACCCTATTCACTGTTGTTCTCATTATCATTCTTCAGTTCTCGTTACATGTAATGACATCTCGACCCGCGTAGCTTCATCTTTTCATTTATGGTAGTGTATTATTTGACTACCGCCACCGGAATTTTATTAACAAAATTCAATCGACTTTGACTATTTAAGCAACAATGAGAAAACAATAATCAGAAAAATAGAGAAGAACCTTTATAAAATTAACGCATCTGAAGCAGCAATTACTTTTAATAGAACATATTATTATTATTATTATTATTATTATTCATTATTATTATTATTATTATTATTATTATTATTATTATTATTATTATTACTATTTTAACAACCAAGTGAAAGATGACAAAAGGAAGGTTGAGAAAACTCTCAACAGAAACAACTCGGCTGATGCTGAAATATCTTTTAATAATAGGTACCTATTTAAAAGAGGGTCCTCTACCAGTAGGGTAATTCCGGGATAGATGGCCATGCGGGAGAGATGGCCCATCGATGTAATTCCTAAATTAGTCACCAGATGGATCTGCCTCTCTGTCAGTAGTGAGTGCACTGTTTGACATGGTAATGTATTCAGCTTTCTCTTCGACTCCCATACAACAAAGACAGATATAGGACAATACATGTTCAGCCTTCCGTAAAGAAAATTAAATCTACTTCAGAATGAACATTTGACCACAAACCAGGTTTTAGGCTTTAGGGCACAATATTTTTTTTTTATTTAGTATCTGTTTTATGGTCTTTCATGTACAGGCAATGAATGTGTACTAATTACTTGCAATTTTCTCCTTGCTCGCCGTGAAATCATCATTATTTCAATTACTCTCCTGAAACTGGACAAGAAGAAACAAATTCACTCTTCCAACGGAGACTCCAGTTTTTGTGACATTTGCTATTTCTGAATGACTGTTTATCTCTTTATCGTTATGTGGAGAGGATTAATGAAATACCTAACCCGAAATCTGAAAATGATAAACGTGAGACACAGAAAAACAAGTCTGTAAAATGTCAAATTCAACGGCCAAAAATGGCCATTGTGCGAAAAACAAAAATCGATAAAACCTACAGTGAGTTAATAGGGATTTGCCCAGACAAAATAGAATTCAGTTTAACTGAAATTTATTTACGGCCAACAACAGTAGTGATGTAGTGATACCCTGGATAATACTGATAACTGACCTATTTAGCGAGAGAGAGAGAGAGAGAGAGAGAGAGAGAGAGAGAGAGAGAGAGAGAGAGAGAGATATGCAAGCACTAATAAAATCAGATGGAAATCTATTGCGCAGGCTTTGTTTATAGGGACACTGAGGTTTTATGGATGATTATTGCGTCGAAGATCGTTTTTTAATCAAATAGATAATGATAGCTGCTATGAATCTCAAAGTTATTTTTGTTAATCTCAGGTTTGAAATAAAAAAAAAAAATCTCTTAAGTAGCCATGGTATGTTCACATAGCACCCTGACATTTATCATAACGTATTTTGTAAAACGAAATGCGCTCTGGATTTCTTGATGTAATGCTCAAGATAAATATAATCATAAAAGGGAGATATTTCATGTTTATAAATATAAATCCATATTGTAATTTATATTCATATGATGTCCCTTACTGCATACTGGGTAGCGCTGACTACTTGAGTCCATGGATGGTATTTTTCACTGCGGCGAATCTGGAATGACTCATGGTAAATTTTTTTTTGTGAACAAATTCATGCCACTACGTAAACAAATACACGCAATTACGTTATAATATATATATATATTATTATAATATATATTAGATATATAGGATATAATATATATATATATATATTCATAGATATATATATATATATATACACTGTTTGGCATGATACAGAATCATTAGCATTCAATCACGCGAAGAATTTACCGGTCATGACTTTAATGGACTCAGCTAATATATATATATATATATATATTATATATATATATATATATATATATATATACTATACCATATATGGGATATATATATAGATATATATGTATATATATATGTGTGTGTGTGTGTGTGTGTTATATATATAGATAGATAGATAGATATGGCGTGTTTATGAACTTGTTGGTTTCATATGTATGCATTGCTTCAATAGGTCAATTGGAATTCTAAATTTTGAGCAAAATTAGCTGCAGTAAATGAGTGAACTTTCTATTTGTGTTCTTCAATGGACACGAAGTTGTGTTAATATTTCCCAATGTTATGCAGCCTATTCTCCCAAACTACTTTCGTAGGACTGACATTTCTGTTGCAGCAGTCCAGCAATTTTGTCTTTCTCCGTTCACAAGGCAAAGCTGCCAATTAATTTAACTCGCTGTAAAAATTAAGTAAACGAGACCACTTAAATACAAAGAAGGCTTTGATGCAATGAAATAAAAGCATTATTTTCTCTTTTGGGTATTCACGTATTTTAAATTTGTGTCCACAATTTTGAATTTTCCTGCGTTTTAATGTGGGAAATCCAAGTAGGATACGGGTAATGTTAATTGCTAAGGACATAAATATCTCCATAACGCTTATTTTACATCAAAACGCAAATGGTGTCAGCGAGATAGTAGTCTAAGTAGTTAAGAAAATTTCCACAAAGGCATAAGCAAGTAGAGGGACAAGTCACTTGTATATTATGATTTGGACAACTAGACTAGGCAAAATCTTGAACCTTGGCAATTTATCATAACTGTAAAGTAGAGACTGCAAGGGAAGAATGATAACTGATCGTAATTGTTTTAACGTTGCTTAACACATGGACTTGCCGTGTTCGAACTCTCACTTCCACCTCCATATTGGGGGGCTGGGGGTTTAACACAGACAAGAGTAAGCTCTAAAGAAACTGACTGAATGAACTGTAAATATTTGACCTATTTTCCCCTTTAAAGAAATTCACGCAAATGTGATACAATTTTACGCCCGTGTATAAAGTTTATTACGCGCAAATGATTGAAACTACCTGTATTATTGCTTGTGTGTATTAAGAAGATATTTGAAGGTCAAGTAAAAAACATTGCTGAGATGGTTTATGTATGTATATTCATTACCCAACCTTCTAGAAGGAATTAACTGCATTTGAAAAAGCGACACAGAGTTTAGATTATTTGCCAGATGGTAAATCACCCGTCCTGACCAGAATTGGCGTTTCGAGAATGATTATGATAGCCGGTGATCTTTGTTTTTATATGGTGTTTTTACGTTGCATGGAACCAGTGGTTATTCAGCAACGGGACCAACGGCTTTACGTGACTTCCGAACCACGTCGAGAGTGAACTTCTATCACCAGAAATACACATCTCTCATTCCTCAATGGAATAGCCGAGAATCGAACCCGCGACCACCGAGGTGAGAAGCAAACACCAAACCAACCACGCCACTGAGGCGCTTCCGGTGATCTTTGGATTCCGTTCATCCATGCGTGCGATATTTTGTTGACACTCAGACTCGAGTGGAAACATAACTAACTACGACATGAGCGCCAAAGAAAATAACGACCGCGCATTGCACCTGTCACAGCCGGTGTAATTGTTCGAAATCGTGATGTTTACTTTGTGTCCCTTGCGATGTCTTTGTTTCATTCAGTACCTACCTAACGTTAACTCTATTGTAGCTCATGATCCTTGATTACTCTGCCGCTGGACAGCTGAGCACACAAGGCTTGTTTGCGCGAACACAGCTTGTCTACATATACAACGCTCACGTCGTCTTTGATTATTCAGGTAATAAGAAAGTTAAATGAAGTCATATTGGTATAAAGCCTTTGAATTGGGAAACATTTCAGTATTAAATCAGCAAATAAAAAACATTTCAAAAAATAAAGTTGCCAAAATTCTGTCATTGAAGACCATAATGCTGATCAACCCCCGACTGTAATATATAAGGGCAAATCTAATCACTTCCTAGACTGGTGCGAGATGACATCACCACCCTCGCATGAAGTGAGTAGGAGAGAGTTGAGGTCATGAGGCTCGAGATCTCACCTTTCGCGTGAGCGTAGTTATCTTTACTTATTTTTTGAAGGGAAAGGAAATAATATGTCAGATGCCATATTCACCTTCTACAGGGGAAAACGACTGTGATTTGGCCTGTCTTATATAATACACATGCAACAGTGGTGTAAGTAGAAGAAGACTAGGGTTTCTCCTATGAGGGGAGATAGAGCAAAAACCCATAATAAAATAATATTTCAATACAGTACTAATAAACTTTATAGATAATAGCACAAGTAAATAAAATCCATAGTCAAAAATTGTAATAGGTAGAGCAAAAGCAAAATGTTAACAAGTCTCTGGGACTATAACACATGTTGGTATACTTAGTAGAATGCAAAACTTTTCGACCGACGGCTAACATACTCTTAATACAATCAGTTAAGATTAATATACTGTTTTCTAGGTGATCATATCCTTACCA
>NC_087202.1:36925261-36932761 GCF_015104395.2 Macrobrachium nipponense | reverse complement strand
ACGTCTGTTCCTTCTTCTCTTATCTCTCTCTGATGATCTCTGCTCTCTCACTGATGATCTCATCTCTGATCTCTGCTGCTGATGATCTGATGATCTCCTACTTCGTCAGTCGTATTCATATGGCAACCTGGGGGCGTGGCCTACCAGTGAACGTCACAGGCTCCCGAGATTACCGGAACTTCTTAGAAGGATCTCGACGAAGTATTACATCAGAAATCGCGGCGTTCCTCACGTCACCTCGGTGCCTGTCGAGTTCCATACCCCACCTGACGTTTCTAGAACAATCATGAGAACAGGCGCCTCCAACACGTGCGCGGATGCATCCATGTTGCAGACCTACTTGAAGAAAATGTATTTTCATTTCCTTTAACTTATTCGTCGCTATGAAGCGATTACCATTACTCCCACCTTCTGAATATTTAAACGCTTGATAATTTTCCAACATGTGTAACTGAATTATTAACTATCCGATTAACATAATATTGTAGTAATTTTAGAAAATCCTCATTGATATTAATTTAGGATTTTATGTTGCCAAAAGATCAAATCAGACAGATGCTAAGAGAATACCCCTTGCTTCTCTTATTTTATTTTTATTGGTGAAGGAATAATTACATCACACATAGTCACCCCTACAGGCATTTATGAAATCGTATCGTTTGCTTGGACCGAGGACAGAGGTAAAAACCAGTTCTGATGCCCTTCAACAACTTGCTGTCATGCGGCCATCTTAGCTGAAACCAGCCTCCGTTCGTGGAAAGGAAAGTCGATGGAAAATTGAGACAGTCAACTTCTGTGAATAGAGAAAAATCAATAAAAAAAATAATATGACTTAATCTTAAGGACGTTCAGATTACTATCAAGAGATTGGAAAATTCATTGGGTTTAAGATAAATTAAGGGATAATATGGAAAAATAGTAAACTCAGGGCAAGATTTTTATTTTCTGTTTGGTAGAGAGAAAAAAGGGGAAAATAAAAAAAAGTTCGTAGTAGTAACTACAGCAAAAAAGGAAAAAAAAGGGGCCAAAATAGAAAAGAAAGCGTAGCAGTTCAAAGGTAACAAGAAACACGCTGGAGGTAGACTTTCCCAATACCAATCCTGCTATCCTCAGCGTAGGGATAAATGGAAAGCGTGATCCAAACGGCGAAACTTAGAAAAAGTTCAAGGGCGTCTTAGAACAAATGGGGAGAAGGGCTTTCATAAAGAACACGGTAATGGCCACATTAAAGAAAACAAGAGAGATTCCAATTCACAGCAACGCGTGGAAGAAAAAATGTTTTTCTTTTCTCAGTGATCAGATCCTTAGGTTACGCCTTTTGATTTGACGCCTTTTCCTCGGAATCTGGAGCGTTTTGCCAGATATATTGCCGTTGTACAGACGTGTTCTAGAACGAACTCTGCTGGAGTGAAGTCTCAAGATGTGGACATGCGAAGCCAGCGAGTGTTGTCTTCATGAAAAGGTGGTTATCGTAGGGAAAGCTTCTGACAATAGCAGTTGGATACTGCCAATATACAGGCGACGTCTTGTATTTTCGCGTCCTTGCCACAGCTCTCTGATGTTAATCGTTCTTGAGATTTGATTACCAACTGAGGTTTTGATCTATTTTAGATACTAGCATTTACGATGTGTACTTATTCCTTTGTAATTCCTGAGTTTCAGTAGATTTTCATTTCGGGTTAAATAGCATTTAGCGTTTTGTTATTTCCGAAAACATTTTGCCGAGGAAATTGTATCGTATTCAAAATACAGGTGTTTAATCAAATCATTATTTTAGTCCCAATAACAAAATTATCAAAATAATTCACACATATATATACTGTAGTATTAGACATTCAGTTATAAGAAAGTCTTCAGATGAATGTAGTACCTTTTTAAAGGTAGTAATAAATATTGGCTGAGTTCCCCCTTTTTTTATCCAAGGAATTTAAAGCGTTAATTTCCAAAATTAAACAAGATAGTGACGCCATGTTGATTTGCTTGACTATTCATCCAAATAGTGTGCAAGTGGAACTTCAGAAGTGCAAGCGAAGGTGCAATGCATTAATACCCTAATACTATTTGCTTTGCATTTTAATGCATTTTGATCTTTTTGTTAATTTATTCTTTCATTTGTTTTAATAAGTGGGATATCTTATTTCTGTATTTTCCTTTACCACCTCTTCCTTCTTCCTCATGAACACCATATTCTTTGGAAGCTTAAATTTAAAGTCAGTGACCTTGTGGGCTTATTTCATGTGAATAGGTTTCATCTTCAGAATAAATAATTAATAAAATAATTAATAATAATAATAAATAATAATTAATCAATAATAATAATAATAATAATAATAATAATAATAATAAAAAGTGCTTACAGCGCCTGGTTCGCACTTGAATCGATCCCAGGACCTCTCTCTGGTAAATCGAGTTTCCTGCGTATATTATATAGTATATATATATATATATATATATATATATATATATATATATATATATATATATATATTTCTCACCTTATTTATATCTAAAGCAGAACAGAAAGCAAAAATGAACAAAAAGAGGGAAAGATAAGCAAGAGCAAAGGAGCACAGAACACCTACCCACTTTGGTAGCGAAGGTTAAACTAGCGTAAAGAATATATATATATATATATATATATATATATATATATATATATATATATATATATATGTGTGTGTGTGTGTGTGTGTGTGTACATATATATATATATATATATATATATATATATATATATATATATGTGTGTGTGTGTGTGTGTGCGTGTATATATATATATATATATATATATATATATATATATATATATATATATATATATATATATAAGCGAATACCACGGGAAATGATAGTCAGGAATCCAAGCGCTTTCGTCGTTATTCAGACATCCTTGACGATGTCTGAATAAAGAAACGACGAAAGCGCTTGGATTCCTGACTATCATTTCCCGTGGTATTCGCTTATTTATGAAGTCACGTGCATCTACTGTGATTTTTTAAGCAAGCATATATATATATATATATATATATATATATATATATATATATATATATATCCGTGATTCTATCTCAGTACTTATTAAAAAGGTATAGTAGCTTGGTCATGTGTCAAAGGCACTGGCAACATCCATTATCCCTCTCTCTCTAACACCAACACCAACCCCCTCTCTCTCTCTCTCTCTCTCTCTCTCTCTCTCTCTCTCTCTCTCTCTCTCTCTCTACAATACTTCCCCCCCCACCATTACCTAAGGCAATCAAATCAGACTCATGAACTTACAAAAATACATTTATTTAAGAGCAAAGTATTAGCCAAATAAACTAAGGTTCTTAACAAAATGATTAAATGAAATGTTGAACTCAAATAACCCACTCCATATTTCTCCTACAATAATCAACATTATCTTAGTCACAAAACTGGGCATAGTCATAGTAGAGTAACACCATGAAACATTAGTTAACTTCCCATATCAATTAACTCACCATGTTCAGTTCCCCTTTGACTCAAAATCGCCTGTAAAAAGACAAGAGAACACTTCGATAAGCAAAGATCATAAATCAAATCAAAAGGTCAAAGGAAATAGAACATCTTTGAAATAAATATTCAAAATGCAATCAAGCCACACCTTTGGCTAAAAAATAAGTATGCTTACCCATTCAACACAGTATTCACACACACTTTACAAAAAGTACTGTTCGAAGAAGCCATCTTGGCTCTTCCCTTCTCTTGTACAGATCTCCCCTCTTTGTTACCTTACTTTCTCATTATGTAGGGAAAGAAGCTCACACAAATGCACAAACTCCCACACATTGTTTACGCCCCAGTAACTGCCTATTATCAGTTTCAGAAGGCACCTCTGCAAATGCCCATAGCGACAGGACATGGCACTGATCTCGACATCACCCCACTCATAAGATACATCAGCATTTCCTAAGCTTGTCACCTCGGGCACTGTGTTTCCAAGGAGAAGCTAAACTGATGACCCCTACATTCTAAGAAAGTCACGGTATCTCACCTTACAACGGTGTCTTAAACATATTGTCTTAATACATCCCTCTTGTTATATAACATATATACGTATATATATATATATATATATATATATATATATATATATATATATATATATAGTATGTATATATGTATGTATGTAAGTTTATACATTATATGTATATGTACATATATACGCTCTTAACACGCATATATGCGTTTGATCATGATAACCTTTGTGGTCAGAGTTGGCTCATAGAAATGTAAAGTTGAAACGAAAAAGAAATGCAATACAGAAGAGTAGACAATGCCCGGATAAGGGGGTAGTTTGCTTGTTTTTCTTGTTTTGCACTGTGTTTTCAATCTAAGGAAAACGGCTTATTGGAAAGTTTGGTACTTTCAGGTGTTTGATTTCTTCAAGTTACTGCATGCTTTTCTGTGCTGTTTTAATTAAATCATTACACCATTTATAAATTGATTTCGTATCCAACAATTTTATAAAGTCTTTTTATTTCAAGTATTTTTCATATTGATTTTCACACTTTATATATGTAATTATATATATATATATATATGTATATATTATATATGTATATATATATATATATATATATATATATATATATATATATATATATATATATATGTGTGTGTGTGTGTGTGTGTGTGTGTTTGTACGATAGGGAATTCATAGAATGTCGTTCTATTTTCATACGTTTATTTAAAGAGCCGACGTTTCACATAGATTGATGCATTTTCTAGGCTGGAAAAGAGGTTGAAAACGATAAATACTTTTATACATAATGTGAAAGGTATATACAGAATTTATTTCTCACTTTATTTATTTCTAAAAAAGAACAGAAAGCAAAAATGAACAAAAAAGGGGAAAGATAAGCAACAGCAAAAAGGCACAGAACACCTACCCACATTGGATGCAAAGGCTAAACTAGCGTAAAGAATAACATAAATGAAGGACACGGGATAAAAAATAAAGAAAAAAAAAGCATTAAGCAATAAACAGCTGTGTTGACGATGATTAATTGTTGCGAGTTGGAGTGGGCAGTTTGATCATTATGGATTCCCAAGTTGGTAGTACCTTTTCACTTCGCACTTTTCACACAATTCTGAAGTTGTAAACGTCTATATGTGTTTTACATATGTTAGCATGAATCCTTATGTTGGATTGATCAGGGCTCGATAGTATATACATTTGTGTATATATATATATATATATATATATATATATATATATATATATATATATATATATATATATATATATGTACAGATATATAAATTATATATATATATATATATATATATATATATATATATATATATATATATATATATATATATATATATATATATATATATATATATATATATATATATATATATATATATCTGTTAATGCTCTCCATTTACGTGGTCAGGAAAGTTTATACATATTGGCAACTTCCCTTGTTACGAAGATTATCCCTCTGTTTTCTTGTCCACCATTCTTCTCCTGTCCGTTGCTGACGTTTTCCATTGTGTTCATTTCCAGACTTGTTCTTGCTTAACATTCTTTTGTTGAACGAAGTCTCTTTGAAAAATCTCTGTTCTGTGCCGCCCTGTTAATGAATCAATAAGTAAAGCAGATAGTTTCCCTTCAGACAAGGAGTGTTTGTTCATATATTATATCTCCCCTTCCTCCCTTAATTAAAACTTTAGGATACTTTACTGGCATCTGTTCACCAGTTTCCTAATATTACTGCAATCAGTTGTCTATTATTATTATTATTATTATTATATTATTATTATTATTATTATTATTATTATTATTATTATTATTATTATTGCTTCCCTAAAGGTATAATTTGCATTGTGTGTTGTCATTTATGACTTTTATGCTCTTTAAACTAATTTTCACTGAAAATGTGAAATATAAAAGGATTTCAGATATATCCAGAAGAGAGTTATGCTCCGGTTGCATAAAACCAGAGGCATTACATATCGGTGTTTTTCAAATTGGCGTGTGAGTTGTTGTTCCCCTCCGGTCACCCTATGCAACTGTGTATAAATATACATATATATATATATATATATATATATATATATATATATATATATATATATATATATATATATATTATATATAATATATATATACATAATAGATAGATTGAAGAAGAATTCAAGTATTAAAATTTTAAAAGCAGACAAAGGAGGCTGTTTAGTGGTTATGAATAAGAACGATTACCTGATCAAGGCACACAGGTTCTTAAACGATAGTAACACATACCTAAAAGTAACAAAACCCCCTTGCATTAGCGATTTGCAGTCTGAATTTAACAAGAAAATAAAAGCCATAGCTAGCAGTGGTGTGGAAAAAGAAACCAGAAATATAGTCCTGAGTAAGCTAGCGAGAAAACTGCCGTCTTTTAGTTATTTTTACGGAACTCCCAAGATTCACAAGGAGGGGTGTCCTTTAAGGCCCATTGTCGCTAGCTGCAACAATCCTCAGTCGGATCTGTCCTTATGGTTAGCGGATGTTTTGGGGAAATTAATAGGGACAATTTCGAAATCTCACATTAAGCACAGTATGGATTTTATGGATCAAATTAAGGAAAAGAATTATATAGGTACTATGTACAGTCTAGATATAGTTTCTTTATTCACGAATGTACCACTGAGTTTCGTGCTCGACAACTTGAAGAAATTAGCCTTAGATAATATTTTCAAGCCACCTATGCACATAGATAAATTTTGTTATTTGATTAACATTTGCGTTGAATCTACAATTTTTGAGTATAATGGTTCGTTCTATCAACAAAAATCCGGGTCTCGATGGGCTCACCTCTCTCCCCTATATTGGCTAACTTATGCATGGAATTTTTCGAAAAGGTTTACGTTGACACATTACTGGAAGACATCAAGCCTGAAATTTGGGTTAGGTATGTAGATGATGTTTTTATTGTTTATAGACACGGCGAGGAAGCCTTTCATAGGTTTTTAGAGTTGCTTAATGGTTTTTTGCCCTCTATTAAATTTACAGTGGAAAAGGAAATGGAAAATAGGCTTCCCTTTCTAGATATGGTAGTTCATAAGAGACACAGTGAGTAGTGACTTTAAATTCAGCGTGTATAGGAAGAACACCCACACAAACACCTATATTCATTACTTTTCATATCATGAACCGAAAGTAAAGCACAACGTTTTAACCAATTTGTTTTTTCGAGCATACCGAATATGTGATCCCCAGTTCATTGACGCCGAAATAAATTTCTTGGTAGATAGTTTTACTAAACTGTGTTACCCAAAGTTTTTTATACAACAGTCTCTATCTAAAGCTAGATCGATGTTTTACGCCTCTCCTCATGATAGAACTGAAAAGGCAGATTTTAAGGCATCTCTTGCTCTTCCTTATAATAGAGAACTTAATAAATTTTCTAGGCAGCTTAAAGGAAAAAAGAATGGCTTCAACGTAGTTTTTCAGTACAACAGTACAATCAAGAAGAAACTCATTAA
>NC_087202.1:36917761-36920261 GCF_015104395.2 Macrobrachium nipponense | reverse complement strand
CTGGGTCAAGCCTTTTCCACCAGGACACAAAAAGGGACTTCAGAATGCTTTAATTGAACCTCTAGAGCTAGAAAACGAGAGAGGGAGAGAGAAAAAAAGGAAGACGCTTAATTAAATTGAGTCGGCACTTAGGGGGGGACCTACACCCTTCCATGAGGCTCCCTCCCTCATCCCCCTACCTACCAGACTACCAACCCCCTCCCCCGCCTCCATCCTTCCCACCGTCTATATGTGCTTATGCAAGTGAAAAGGAAAATGCACTTTTTCTTGAAGTCTTTGGGGTTGTGTGGATAAGTAAATTATAAACAGATTTATTTTAATTAAGTTACGGTCATTTCTGTTTTATTCATGATTGTAGTGGTAGTTGTCCATGGTAATAAATTTTATCATTATTATTATTATTATTATTATTATTATTATTATTATTATTATTATTATTATTATTATTATTACTATTATTATTATTATTATTATTATCATTATTATTATTATTATTATTATTATTATTAATATCGCTGTAATGTTTTAGGTGAATGATTGATTTACTCAACTATGGTAAAGTGTTTTAGGCCATAGTTTGGATTTATTATATAATCTTGCACAAGCTACATTTCGATAAACTTCCACTGTTGTCCTTAGTATAGCTGCCCCTTCAGTTATTATATAGCTATCCTTAGGGGTCAGCATCCTTACTCAAGCTGAGGTACCACATCACACTGACCATTGCAAGATGATTCTTGCTTTCTTCATTGTGAAAATGAGATGGTCCCCCTTCCAGTGTTATAGACCAGTAAGTCCCAAACTTGACAATTTGAAGGACCCCCAGATATGATAAGTCCCAGCCGAGGATCAGACAATCAAAGGTTATCATTACCATACCTGGATAACCAGCGCAACGTAGTACATTTAATATTTGTATATTTTTGCACAAAGTAAGTATTAGTAAATATAAAAAATATTTTCAAAATTTTTGTATTGCTTTAAATTCAATACAAAGTACAATTGGTGGAAATAGCCACAGATGAATAAATATTAATTTTCTCATTGTGTATAGCTGACACGCTAGGATCTTCTCCTGGACCACCAGGGGTCCGCGAACCCCAATTTGGGAACCACTGTAATATAGGCGATGATAGTGTTTAATTTTAGAAGGGCTGTAATGCTACCATAAGACAATTTTTTTTTATGGCTTCGACACGTTGTAATGGTCACTAGTAAGCCCTTCGATCCTGCGAGATTCCAAGTCTGTAATGGTCGCGTAACCGTTGTATTTCTGTAGGTTGCAGAGAGTGACTGATGCAAACTTGTACCGTTATGCACCAGCAAGTTTCGGTGAGTCCCTAATGCATTCTAGAAGCACGTTGCTTCTCTGTGTTTCAGAGATGCTGCACTGTGCTTAAAACTCGATACTTCTGTAAGTTTGATAGAAGTTCGAGAAAGACTGGGATGCATCCCTTGAGCTTCATGCTTTTGTTAGTTTCGAAGGGGCAGCGATGGACAATGATTCAGTAATTTTAAGTGAAGTTGTAAGTCCTAATTGACGAGCTGTGCTCTTATAAATTTTGTCTTATATCACAAGTGATGTTTATTTACACTTATTTTCTACTTCAATCATGTTACAGTCCTTATCTCTCGCGAGTATTTATATGCTTCGTTTCCATTTCATGGGTTTATTCTTTTTCTTATTCCTAATAGATGTATGCGCACTGAGTAATGATAATAATGATAATGTTAGCATTATTAGTAGAGAGACGATTCCACAATAAAGCACGATGCACCATTGCTTTATTACCATTCCTCAACTGATTGTGTGCAATTTCTAAGTTGTCTTGATTCTTTATATTCATGTTAATATTCTCTCTCTCTCTCTCTCTCTCTCTCTCTCTCTCTCTCTCTCTCTCTCTCTCTCTCTCTCTCTCTCTCTGTATGATAATCATTATTCTGTTGAAGCTTGTATAGCTACTTACACTGAAAACTGCGTGCTTTGGAATACTTGGAGATCATTCTCATCAAATGAGATTTATATTTTAATGAAGAATAGGAATTCTTAATCATTGTTACTGCTGTCATTATTTTGCAAAGTGAAAGGCCACTTGTGATATAGTAGATAGTATGAGTATAATCCTATAATTACCTAGTGTCCTGTCGTCTTTTTTGTTACATAAAGGAAATATTGCCACGTCACTAGAGTTATCAGTAAATCTGTTATCAATTTGGAAATAATTCTGTTTTGGCGCTGTTATCAGTCGGCTTATTTGGTAACAGTTTAGAGCTGTGAGAGACCCTGAAGAACTAACTTGACATCCCCTCAAAGCTGTTTATACATTATTTATTTGCATTGCTCCGTAAGTTCCTGACGAGTCAATAGTTTTGTTTTATCTTTTATTTTTATGGGGGTGCGGGGGTGGGGGGGGGGGGTGGAAGGTAATTCATGGGATGACGTATCCATCAGGTGATGCAGTAGTCTACTTATACCAAAAGCCTGCATCATGTTCTTTTC
>NC_087202.1:36905261-36907761 GCF_015104395.2 Macrobrachium nipponense | reverse complement strand
TATTTCCTCTCACCAAGGTGTCCACAACCCCTCCTTGGGTATTCCTACTTTGCAGTACATTTTCACTATAGTAGATTAACATCAACCGTGTATTTGATGTCTAAGCCCGTCCCTTAAGACGCTCCTGAATGGCTGTTGATAAGCCAATCACAGGGCTGGAAACTGTCTCGAAAGTCCACATGGGTAGGATCTATGTTCCACCTCTCCTGAGGGATACTTCTCTTCGGGAAAGATGGAACATACATCCTACCCATGTGAACTGTCGAGAGAGACCGAGTTTCCAGCCCTGAGACTGGCTTATCAACAGCGTCGTAAGGAACTGGCCTAGAAATCAAATGCACGTTTGCTGTGAATCTACTATAGTTATTTCAAAACATTAGTATTACCCATGCCTTTATTGAACAGATTTTACCACAGTAGCTGTGCAAAAGTAATGAGTTTTTGTCCTTCCGTTGGATTAGGACCAGATAGCAACGGTTACCAATACCAACGTGGCAATTTAATTTTAATTGAATGACTTGATGTGTAATAGGAGTGTGGGTGTACGTGTGTGTGTTTGTGTATGTATATATAAATGCACACATCACGCTATTCAATTTAAATTTAATTCTCGTATATATATTATATATATATATATATATATGTATTATATATATATATATATATATATATATATACACATATATATATATACACACATATATATATATATATATAATACACGTATACATATATAAGCATACATATACATATAGGTCTACGTATATGTAATCTATAGTTTTACATATAAGTGTATGCATATAATTATTAATATTTCAGTTATCTACACACTGGCATCTTTCTGAGAAAACTACGACAGAACAACCAAATTACTTAATAGACTCTGTATTTTACACACACACACACACACACACACACACACGACAACTGGCTAGGTCTGTCCTTCACTGTCTTCCAGTGAGAAATCTGGAATTCTTGACTTCTTCCGTGTTCGCCTGAATTTCTATGTTATCCTTTTTATGCACACGTTCTTAATAGCTAGACAGATTTCCTTTCTTTCCAGACCTTAAATCTGCAAGGCCTTTCGACTTCTTGTACTTTATATAACAGAACTCCATCTTTCCTCTTTCCTTCCTGGCTTTTATCTTTATCTTGTATATTCATCACGTTCCATATTGTAGCTATTCACTTATATATATGTATGTATGTATGTATGTATGTATGTATGTATGTATGTATGTATGTATGTATGTATATATGTATGTCTGTATTTATGTACCTCTCACTTATGATCTTTGATATGTCGCATCTCATTTAAGTTTACATATCATTATCAATAAGAAACATATCCTCATTAACAATGGTAAATGCAAATCTATCGTTGCATTAGCAACCGCTAATTCTCGTCCTTTCAATATGATATTGCAGAGGCTTGATTAAAGCTCTTGTCTCTATGAGTCATTGCAATATTCCACTCAATGAACGGAATTATTCTCGGTACAAGGGCAAATACTGCTTGTATCCTGTTCATAGAAAATAGCCGTTGCGTAACAATTAACAAGGTGTGATCCGACCTCCAGCTCACTCGAGATGCAAGCAAGATTTTCCCCACACATATACGTTGTAAACATTAAATCCTAACTTACCGTTAAGTGGTCTTAGTAATTAATACCCTTACTTAGTACTACTCATACTAACAACTGGGATCAAACAAAATGGTCACAAATTATACACGTTCAAATATTTTCAGTTATGAGTAGAAACACACAATAATTCAACAGAAACATAGCCTAAATTCAGTACACTAAATAAAGTAAAATGTGCTAAACTCTACGGTCAAATAGAACCTGGTTTCACCAACGGAAATTAAAATAAATACGCTATATTTTATTAGGAATTATTTTTCTGTACTGTTTAACATGCACTTGATTTATTTTTTTACCTTTTCATTCTAATAAATAAAAAAATAAATATCCTACTTTAAAATTCCTGTATCTTTACTTCAACACAAACACCTTTTTCAGACCTTTTTTGGCCTTCCTACCCACACCCAAAACAACAACAACAACAACAACAAAAATAACAGAGTATTCTGTAGGCTTACTCTTCGAGTAAGTGAAAATGTTTAATGGGTTAGTAGAGCTGGATAAGAAATGTTTAAACGTCGTTAAAAAATGGAAGCGGTTTCTTCAATAATATATAGCTTGCGTATAGAAATGGAAGAAAATTAAAAACGAGGGAATGGCTCGTCTTTCTATTTCCGTGTTCTTGCAGATTGTCTTGTTGTGGTCCTTTTCATGTAGAATAATAAAGAATCGAAAAAATAACAAATAACTTGTGTTGAATCAGACTAGGAAAACTCACACACCGTTGAATTGTCTTTTAAACGTTTATATCAGTGTTCATCGAGCAGTAAAACGTAGTATTATATTAAGAAAATAACTGATTAACGTAATTTGTAGAATTTGAGACATAATTCTCTCACAGAACGTTATGTAGA
>NC_087202.1:36872761-36897761 GCF_015104395.2 Macrobrachium nipponense | reverse complement strand
CACTTTGTAGCCTTTTACTTTACCTCCATGCTGCTACATTTCTTCAATCTTGCTGTCCAATCACTAATATACATACCAGTGTGTGTATAGTTATGTGCATGTTATTATCTCTCTGTATCCTATCTTTTACTCTCAATAGTATTTCCACGGTAGTCATACAGATATGTTAAAGCCTTCGGGTAATAATAATAATAATAATAATAATAATAATAATAATAATAATAATAATAATAATAATAATAACTTCAGGAAGAAACCTCATTTTTATCAACCAAAAGAATTAGGTGTTAGATTGATGTTCCTGCAACTTGTCTGTTTGATATGGATGTGATCACTTTTTTATGCAATTTCCTTTTGACCCGTCCTGTTCATTTCATTTTTCTTAAATTTAAATGGAGAATCGCTAGTCTGATGAGGGGTAATACGCTCGGTGACAGTTCTTTGTTATTTGTCCAAGATTTCTTTGTCCTATTTTTTAAGATATCTTTGTTTCACACGGAAGGAAAAACTCGAACTTTCTTTGGGGAAAACACAAACACTTCAAAGATTGACAAACCACGAACACAACAATGAAGTTATTACAATAGTGACATTTGTACGAACTTGAATCATTAATATGTCAGTTGACCTCCACTTAAATGTTTTGACATTTGATTTTGCCGTGTTGTGTAATTAATTACATATCCTCAGTATTTGACGGAGAATAACGAGTTGTCCTTGATGCTTTCTATGTATTGTCTTTACGAAAAAGGTTATTTACATAGTGATAAGCACGAATATAAATAGTCAGAACTAAAATGAGAGAAGGGTCACTGATTAAGAAAGTCATCTAGTGACATAATCCCACACACACACACACACACACACACACACACACACTACACACACACACACACACACACACACACATATATATATATATATATATATATATATATATATATATATAAATATATATATATATATATATATATATATATATATATATATATATGTATATATACATATGAGGGAATTATGTCACTAGATGACTTTCTTAATCAGTGACCCTTCTCTCATTTTAGTTCTGACTATTTATAGTCGTGTTTATCACTATGTAAAACCTTTTTCGTAAAGACAATACATAGAAAGCATCAAGGACACTCGTTATTCTCCGTCAAATACTGAGGATATGTAATTAATTAAAACAACACGGCAAAATCAAACGTCAAAACATTTAAAGTGGAAGGTCAACTGACATATTAATGATTCAAGTTCGTACAAATGTCACCTATTGTAATAACTTCATTTGTTGTGTTCGTGGTTTGTCAATCTTTTGAAGTGTTTGTGTTTTCCCCAAACGAATGTTCGAGGTTTTTCCTTCCGTGTGAAACAAAGATATCTTAAAAAATAGGACAAAAAAATCTTGGACAAATAACAAAGAACTGTCACCGAGCGTATTACCTCTCATCGACTAGCGATTCTCCATTTAAATTTAAGAAAAATGAAATGAACAGGACGGGTCAAAAGGAAATTGCATACTATATATATAATATAATATATATATATATAATATATATATATATATTATATATATATATGTGTGTGTGTGTGTGTGTGTTGTGTGTGTGTGTGTGTGTGTGAGTTTCGTACATGTAATTGTACATATTTTATATAGAATGTGTCCACATAGATATATACATAAGCATATGCATATACAACAGGAGACATATATATGTGTGCGTGTCTTTATGTATATATGTATGTATGTGTGTATATACATACATACATACATGTATGCATACATACACACCACAACAACATTATCCAATGAGAACCTGGCATTACATATTGTGATCAAATCATGTCACGCTCTTCCTTACCCGAGAGAAATGGCAGGCACCTTGGTGACACGCAAATATCCCTGGGCCCCGTTGTGCGAGATTATTGATTCGGAAAAAAATGTCACGTCATGTTACGCACGTAACGGAGGAAAAAGGCAATGATGTGATGAACTTAATCGGGGCGTGTATACTCTGCGCATGCCGGGATGTGTGTGTGTGTGTGTGAGTGTGAGTGTATCTGCACGTACTTATATAGTACATGAACATAATATGATTCATGCTTGTTCCCAAAAGTATCGCGTTGTTTTTTATTAAAATCGTAGAAGAATTTTAAGAGCTATTAGATGCTAGATGGCACTAAAGAAACCTGTTATTAAAGTAAAATTAGTTCCGTAGTAGCAAGTTAGGAAAACGCTTTGGAGCATCTGGGATAAAATGAGGATATTATTCTAAAGAAGGCTGTGGTACGAGGGAAGTAATTATTCTAGTGACGATGTGCTGAGGGAAAACAAAAGTGCAAGAAGGTCATGGCTTTGGATAGAATGAAAGCTGTCTGATAATGATATTCTCTCTCTCTCTCTTTAATGGTAGATATAGAAGGCAATTGAAAAGGGAGCGACATAAAAGTTCTACTTCACCTCATATCATAATCTCTTAGCATCTGTTTAAATCAAAATGAACTTTACTTTGAATGTAAGAGTATGATGACACGCCAGTTCAGAGGTGACACGAGAGATGGCTAATTTTATGAAACAGGAGCTAAAGACTGCTTGCGTAAACGCACCACGGTTAAGCAAAGAGAGAGGAAAAAGTATTTAGGAAGAAAAAGGTTGAAAATGAAGCTATAGAAGTGTAACTTCTCAAAGGAGCTTTTCTTTAGAGAAATCAATATACACGATGAACTGCAAAAGCACTTTTTGAAGTAATCCTCTAAGATGAGATTCATCAGATTAGAAAACCAGTGTATTGGAAGACATTTATTTGTTTTCTATCGACAGAAATTCAATAGGAATCTTTCTGTCTTTAGGTAGGATAAAAAGAGCTTGAAGAATGCAGGTCATCTAATTCTTAATAGTCGAAATCAGGCAGAATGACACACATGCCTACAAACTCCATATTTATGCGTGTAACTCCTGTGTACTTTCGTATGTATGTGTATAACCCATACATAACATATTTATGGTTGGAATGATCTGTATCATACAAGTTTGTACAAAAAGCATACATGCTCTTGTCAGTAACTCAAACCAGAAGAAAAGCCGAACAAAAGAAAATTTTTATCCATTCTCAAAGATCTAGTTCTTTGAAGGGTGACAGAATGTATAAATGTATACGAAATTTTTTTACCGGTGGTAACTGCTCAAATTAACTCTCTCTCTCTCTCTCTCTCTCTCTCTCTCTCTCTCTCTCCCTCTCTCTCTCTCTCTCTCTCTGTATAAATATATATATATATATATATATATATATATATATATATATAATATATATATATATATATATAATATATATATACATATATACATATATATATTATATATATATATGTGTGTGTGTGTGTGTGTGTGTGTGTGTGTATGTGTGTGTGTGTATAACGTAATATAGTATATAAACATATACAATTAGATCATATAGTGTCGCATCTTCGTGAAAATCATAATGTCCATACCCAATCTTTATTACATTATTATTATTATTATTATTATCATTATTATTATTATTATTATTATTATTATTATTAAACAAGCAAAGGAGAGAGAGAGAGAGAGAGACTACACCTTGCGGTAAACACTTTCTACAACGTCAACACGATCAACTCCTCCGCTCGAATATTATTGCGGTTATATTACTCATGTTTTTTTTTCTGTTTCTGACGAAAAACCGACGCTTGCAGTGCGAATGACGAAACGCCTGCTGCTCTTTTTATCTTCTAAGTCCTTGCTTCTCCCACCATCTTTGACCGCGGGCAGGATATTAGTTTGCCGTGGTCAAGACTTGGTGTTTGGGTATAATAATAATGATTATAATAATGATACTTGGTGTTTGGGAGTGAATTTATAATAATAACATTTTAATAATAATACTTGGTGATTGGGTGTGAATATATAATAATAATAATAATAATTTAAGATATTCACTGTCTTGTGAACAAATTGTTAAAAAATCTACAATTATATGTTAAAATATATTTCTATGTACATAGAAATATATTTTAACATATAATTGTGGATTTTTTAACAACAACAACAATAATAATAATAATAATAATAATAATAATAATAATAATAATAATAATAATATAGTCTGTCCGACCCAAGAGCAAATACGGACAGACTATACATAACAAGAAAGGAAGGAGGGAGAGGACTACTAAGCATAGAGGACTGCGTCAACATCGAGAACAGAGCACTGGGGCAATATCTGAAAACCAGTGAAGACGAGTGGCTCAAGAGTGCATGGGAAGAAGGACTGATAAAAGAAGACATAGACCCACAAATATACAGAGACAGGGGAATGACAAACAGAACAGAGGAATGGCACAACAAACCAATGCACGGACAATACATGAGGCAGACTAAAGAACTGGCCAGCGATGACACATGGCAATGGTTACAGAGGGGAGAGCTCAAGAAGGAAACTAAAGGAATGATAACAGCAGCACAAGATCAGGCCCTAAGAACAGATATGTTCAATGAACGATAGATAGAAATAACATCTCTCCCATATGTAGGAAGTGCAATACAAAAATGAGACCATAAACCACATAGCAAGCGAATGTCCGGCACTTTCACAGAACCAGTACAAAAAGAGGCATGAAACACCAGCTACCTTGCAGTAATAAGTGGTACGAGCAGCAACCTGAAGGAGTGATAGAAACGACCAGGCATAAGATCCTCTGGGACTATGGTATCAAAACAGATAGGGTGATACGCGTAAATAGACCGACATGACGTTGATTGACAAACAAATCAAGAAGAATAAAGTATCGCTGCATATTGATGTCGCAATGCCATGGGACCACATACCAGAGTTGAAAAGAAGAGAGGGATAAAATGGATAAGTATCAAGATCTGAAAATAGAAATAAGAAGGATATGGGATATGCCAGTGGATATTGTACCCATAATCATAGGAACACTAGGCACGATCCCAAAATCCCTGAAAAGGAATCTGGAAAAACTAGAGGCTGAAGTAGCTCCAGGACTCATGCAAAGAGTGTGATCCTAGAAACGGCGCACATAGTAAGAAGAGTGATGGACTTCTAAGGAGGCGGTTGCAACCCGGAACCCCACACTATAAATACCACCCAGTCGAATTGGAGGAATGTGATAAAAAAAACAGATAATGATAATAATAATAATAATATTTTGAGGTCGGGCGATTTTATTAGTTTACCGACCTTCAACGAACAGATGAACGTAGTAGCATTTTCAAAATAAATTCGAATAATAATAATAATGGTATTATTATTAGTTATTATTATTATTATTATTATTATTATTATTATTATTATTATTATTATTATTATTTATAACGCTGTCTTGCAGTGTACTCCAGATGTTCAAAAAGTTTGAAGGACGTCTTCGAAGATTCTGCTCCAGTTCTATATAAAAAAAAAAAAACTTCAAATATTCATCGATAGTCATCAGAAGTTAACCATTTGGAAGGGGGATGATGGGGGGTCAACCAACGAATAAAGAATAACTCTTCCGAATGCTTTTAGTGGCTTTCACTTAAACCTATTAAAACATGCAGGCATGTTAATAGTGGTGATAATGATGATAATTGTTTTCTTTGATGTTAATCGTAGTATAAATTGTTACATTAACATTTGAAGGAGCATAAAAAGCAGAATCGATTTCATTACCATATTCTCTCTCTCTCTCTCTCTCTCTCTCTCTCTATTAAAACACACACACACACACACACACACACACACACACATATATATATATATATATATATATATATATATATATATATATATATATATATATATAATGCTGTGTCTGTGTGTGTATGTATATGTATATATATACGAAATACATGTATATACATATATATACATATATGTGTATATATATTATATATTATATATATATATATATATATATATATATATATATATATTATATAGAGAGAGAGAGAGAGATGAGAGAGAGAGAGAGAGAGAGAGAGAGAGAGAGAGAGAGATTCTGTGCACATACCTTTAAGCATCTTAGAACTGCCTTCGATATTGTCATTTCCACACAAATCCATTTTTTTCTCCAGAGATGAACCGAACTAGGATTTCCCTAATTTCGCTTAAACCCAGATTATCTATCCCCTTTAACCACGTTCTGATTTGGTTAACTGACTGAGGTTTTTTTTTTTTCTATGGTTTTGGGGAATGTGTATCACGCGCTTTTGAGTGCGCATCGTTGAATGATTGTCAGCGATCGTTCCCGAAAGACTTAATTGGTTGAGAAGTTACCGTATGACAACCAAGTTTAAGTGAATAAATGCAACAGGAGCTTTCGATCTTCACTAAGGTCCTTTTCAGCTGTACTAAGCGATAATTAAAAATTTACCAAATAACAAAAGTAAAACTACAAATTTTACTACAGCTGAAGAGGATCTTATTGACGGTCGAGAGAACCTATTATATGTATTCACTTACCCTCGGTTTTATACAATGGCTTGTTCTCAGCCATTCAAGACGAGCACGAAGAATGTGTTTTTCAATAAAATCTAATTAAAATTTGAACTTGTAGTGTAGTTCTTAGTTGAATTGTTTCCCTTAAACTGATTTTATACCTTAGTTTCTCGGTTGATTATTTAGTCTTTACCTCAGCCAACATCTGCCTAGGTCTGGCAGATGTAAAATTAGACCTTGGTCATAAAGATTTCAGTGGCTTTATTTTTTGTTTGAGTTGTCCGTAGACTTGTATAAACTAGTCTTAAGGTTTAGACCAGTCTGGGCCATAGACTTGGCAGTAAGTTCAAAGACAAGCCTCGGTCATGATTATGGGTTAATTTATTTGTTTGTTATAATCTGTATATTCGACAATAATTTGCTAGCAAATAAAAGTAGTTTTTTCAACCAAATAGCTTTCATATCTCGTTGCAGGAGATAAGGTTTTTAGGATATTCGCATGAAGTTATCATTGAGGAACATACGGTTTCTCAATGGAAGCGGTGAACAAAATTTTCTTTAAATCCTGAGGACTTAACGTCAAAGGGAGAGTTCGAATTCCAAGGGAGTGATTAATACATCTAGAAGAGGCCAAAATTCACCGTAGTCGTGTTCTAAAACCAGGACCCACTGAGGCGGTCCTGGGTAAAATTAACCCAAGAGAAAGACTATTAGAGAACTCAGAAAAATTTTCAACAGCTTCTGTTAACAAGTTCACTCTAACATTACCCAAATGATATAGATTGTAATTTAGCATAACTGAATTGAAGTCACCCTCTGTGTAAGCAAATTATCATCACCCAAAATACAAAGAGAATAAGGAAATATCGCAAGTTTAAAGCCAGATGAATGTTTATTAGCCTATTTGATTATTTGTAAACTAAAGATTAGCTTCGTTAATTTAAACTGGTATATTAAACCTATCATCATCCGTCGTCGTAGCAGTATCCCTGATTCTATATTGACATAATTCTCTCTCTCTCTCTCTCTCTCCTCTCTCTCTCTCTCTCTCTCTCTCTCTCTCAAATGCTTTATTCCTTTTGGACATAAATTTTTAGTCTCTCTCTCTCTCTCTCATCTCTCTCTCTCTCTCTCTCTCAATAGCTTTATTCCATTTTGACATAATTTTTTATCTCATCTCTCTCTCTCTCTCTCTCTCTCTCTCTCTCTCTCTCTCTCTCTCTCTCTCTCTCTCAATAGGTTTATTTCTTTTTGACAGCTATGATGTCCACCAACCCGCTTGGGTGCAAATGTAGTATTGAAAAAGACAATTCAAGTTTTTACAATTTTCTCCGTACTCCTTTTGATGTAATTATTATCGTCTACGCGAGCATTAATCTATCCTAAAAAGCTCTTGAAATTTCTTTTAACTTCTGATAGATTTATTTTCACTGTCCAAAACATTAATCTGCTATATTGCGATATAAAAAGCTTCATTATATTTCTTTCTGTTGTATTTTACGATTATAACTTCCTATAAATTACAACGAAGGAAACCCTATTAATACTTTTGATTTATATTTTTAGCCGGCTGCACAGTAGATAGCATCGTTCCTAAATACATACATACATACATACATACATACATACATACATACATACATACATACATACGCACGACTGACATTAGGAGGCTAAAAATATTAGCCTTTGTCCTTTGGCCATGTAAAAAAATTGAGAGGAGAGAAGGGGGTCAGTCATCTATAAACAAGAAAAAAATTACAGAGTAAAACTAGGAGGAAATGCTTTCGATTGATTTAATAACTGAACATCAGACAGCGGTCCTGATGCGACCCTTTTGCAAATTTTCAAATGAACTTTATTTTTCCCCTAAATAAATCACTGTCCATATATATATATAATATATATATATATATATATATATATATAATATTATATATATATATACATATATAATATATATATATATATATATATATATATATGTATGTATATATAATATATATATTATAAATATATATATATATATATAATATGTATAATATATATATATATATATACTATATATATATATATATATTAAATTACTTATTATATAGATTAATAAATAGGTAGATCGAGATATTACAAAGCCTTGAAAGAATGACTTTATATGAATATATATGCGCATTAAATAACTTTAATTATGTGTCAGCAAGTTTTAATTTAAAATCAAAACTATTAAAATGGAAGTTTTTTGTCTGTGTGCTTGCTTTCAGCTGGGAACATTGCGACATCTCTGACGTTATTTCCCTGACGTCTTAAAAGAGACTGAAAATCGAATTGGGAATCATTTGTGATTCTGACTTATGAAATATGACAAACGCGTGCAGCGAAGGAAAAGCAGATAAGAGAGGACTTGACTAAGGAGGAATTCCGAAGAAGTTCTACAAGTTCTTATTTATAGAACAAGCGACAGAGTACAAACGATAACAGACAGACAGCCTAGTTTTTATTTGGAGAATAGAAGCGATAGGGAAGAAGCAATATTACAGACAGACTTCCAGACAGACAGAAAAAGGATTTTTTATGAAGTAGCAGCGATATGGTAAAAACAATGACAGACAGACAGACAGAAAAATTATTTTTTATGAAGTAGCAGCGATATTGGGAAGACAGACAGACAGACAGACAGACAGACAGACAGACAGACAGACAGACAGACAGACAGACAGACAGACAGAGACAGACAGACAGACAGACAGACAGACAAGGCGTGAGGTTAAACAGAAAAGATCAAGTGCATAAAACATGTGAAGTTCACACAGCATATCACAGAGAGAGAGAGAGAGAGAGAGAGAGAGAGAGAGAGAGAGAGAGAGAGAGAATTCTAAGAAAAACTCAGAAATGGAAGAAAAATAGACTGAAAAGTGGAAGGCAGCTTATAGAGTAGTAGTGGTAGTAGGTGTAATCCACCAATAGAATAAAACTCCTAAAGTTTTAATTGCTTTTAGAGAAAGCTGTGAAATACGAACAAATAATATACCAGTTAAGAGCAAAGGATGAAGAATCTTCTCATAACAGTGTGGTATCTATCAGAAAAGGACGAAAAAGCAAAAAGCACACGTGCCGAACATAAAGAAATAACTATCATAGAATTCGTCTGAGAGCGAGCGCTAGGATCAAATTGAACGGAAAATGTCATGACGTCATGTTTAATAGCCTGCGTCAAACGGCGTGACGTGGATGCTCTGGACCGAAATGCCATTCGAAAATGCCACAGCCACTGAAGACTCCTACTCGGCGGATGTTCATCGCAGAGTATAGAGAAGGCTGATACCGTAATTGTTCTTGGAAACCTAAATTAATTGGGAGGAGTAAGTGTTACTTCTGAGACGTTACTAATTTAGGCATCCTGTTTATATATATATATAATACGCCCATACACACTCTTGTTGCGTCCAAAGCGCCTCAGTGACGTGGCCTGCCACCTCGGTGGCCGCGAGTCCGAGTCTCGGGCATTCCATTGAGGGGTTGGAGATGTGTATTTCTGGTGACAGAGGTTCACTCTCGACGTGGTTCGGAAGTCACGTAAAGCCGTTTGTCCCGTTGCTGAATACTCACTGGTTCCATGCAACGTAAAAACACCATACAAACAAACAAACAATAAAACACATGTTGCGTTCAAGTTGTATAAATGCACAGACAGACAGACAGACTTAAGAGAGTGAAGAGGATAGAGAGACAGACAGAGACAGAGAGAGGGTTAAGAGAGCGGAGCAGGAGAGGAGAGGAGAGGAGTGAAAGAGAGAGAGAGAGAGAGAGAGATAGTGGCTTCGTTTATGTCTTAGTGAACTGTCCAGTAACCGGGCTACTAAGCCTTGTGGAATTAGCTGTCTTTATCTATTAAGAAATAGAAGTCGTCATCGACATTATTTTTATCCATGTCATCACTAGTAATATCTCTCGGTTAAAATACTGACCAAAATAAAGCAAGATATCTGTGTACGTACCCAGGCAGGTTTGAACCAGTTCTCATCTGGTCAGTTTTCATTCAGAGAGAGAGAGAGAGAGAGAGAGAGAGAGAGAGAGAGAGAGAGAGAATTATCCCCTAATCACGGTATTAATCTAGCTGTTTTTATTCATTATGAAATGGCGGTCATCAACCACATATTTGTAAATTATGTAATTACTTGTAATATCTCTCGGCTAAAATGCTACTCATAATAATGCAAGATATCTGTGTACGACAGTCACTACGTAGGCAGAATTGAACCCATACTCGCGTGCATTGTCGGTTTGCATTCACTCAAATCAGCCGTGCAACAAAGTAATCCTCATTACTACATGCTTTTCTTTGCTATTTTTCGTATTCTTTACCGCGGATATATCGCAGTAATACCCTAGAAAACATGAGCAATGCATCTCCGATCACAGAACTTTTCTTCATTTATGAAAGACTCCTTTGGGTCGATCATTTTTACGGTCTTTTTTAAGCCACTGATGGATGAAATCAAGACAAGTTTGTAATTATTTACTCTGCATTTTATCACCACGGTATTTCAACCCACATCAAATGGACTTGGACATTTTTCATGCCTTGTTGTTTGCCTAACCAATGCCATTCGTTTGATCTCGAGGGTCAGGGAAGCGTTCGTCACTAAAGAGTTTTATGATAATTACTCTCCCCTCTTGGTTAGACTCTTACCGCATTTCTTGATTGAACGAGTGTTTTACGGTATATTTTCTCCTAAGTTTTCTTTGGAGAGAGAGAGAGAGAGAGAGAGAGAGAGAGAGAGAGAGAGAGTGTGTTACAAGGAGTTACAAGGCTTGGGATGTCTCAAAGACTTGTTAGTTCATCCGCGGAGACATCGTGTGCCCAACTTTTCCCTAGGAGCAGGTTTTAATGTTCATTCTCAGTGTCATAATGATTTTGTCTAGCTTGCTGTCTACAACTTCTGGTGGCAGTTTATTCCATGTGTCACATATCTTGTATCTGAAGAAGTTCCCGCAAAAAGATGTGTTGTATCTCTTCAGCTCTAGCTTCCATCCATTATTTTTTGTCTGGTTTTCCTTTGACGTAAACAGGTTACTGTCTACTTTTGTTATGCCTTTTAGTATTTTGAATGTTTCTATGAGAGAGAGAGAGAGAGAGAGAGAGAGAGAGAGAGAGAGAGACAATGTAATAGAGAGAAATGTCCCACAAGCACCATTGAAGAGAGAGAGAGAGAGAGAGAAGAAGAGAGAAGAAGAGAAGAGAGTGAGAGAGAGGAGAGGAGACAATGTAATAGAGAGAAATGTCCCACAGCACCATAGAAGAAGAAAGAGAGAGAGAGGGGGGGGAGGAGGAGGAAGGAGGAGAGAGAGAGGAGAGAGAGACAGTAAATAGAGAGATGTTCCCACCAACACCATAGAAGAGAGAGAGAGAGAGAGAGAGAGAGAGAGATACGTGTCACACATGTCATGCATCAATAACACACGAAAGAACTCCACCCACAGAGATGATTGTTCCATCTCCATCTCGCTGTTTTCTTTCTCCTTATAACGCCTAGTCCCCGTTTTATCACGTCTGCTTTCGTATCTTCTTACCTAATTTTAGAAGAAATAGTTTCACCTCCGCTACGATGAAATTCCTCTACGTTACATTTGAAATTGTAAACGTAATTTCCAGTTGGATCTGGACTATGACAGTCGAGAAAAAAAAGTTTGTGCTGATTATTGAAAGGTCTAAATTATCAGTGATCTATGCGTTATAACAAAGTTTCATTTTATAGCTCGGTTTTACAGGTAGCAGGGGATGACTTCATCACAAGTTGGTTTGAAAGGAACTTCCAATCCGCTTCGAATCGCGTGATGATCTCGGAGGCGTAACCGGTCTAGGTGTCACTCACTCCGCGTCATTTTTCACATTGCTACGCTGTGTATGGGAGGCGGAATTCCTATGGACGCGTGTCAGTTGCGTCTTGAGGGCCATACAGTAGTGCCTTCGCGAGGGTGTCTTGGGCATATGTGCCCAATTAGTTAAATAAGAATCCACTAGATGTCAGCATCCCATGGAGTATGCATGTGGGGGTAGCGGGCAACGCATGGGCTCAGTGTGCGTGTAGCGGTGGTGGGACGAGGTTGTGCTATTCGGATTTGGAGTCGCCTTGAATGGGACGAGAGCCACCGTGGAGTGTGTGCCGCGAATAACCCCAAATAGTAGACGTTATTTTTGAATGATTTCCCATGGCTTCTTGAGTGGATTTATGCCAATGAAGTGAAGAGTTTTTTTAGTGTTTAGTGAATATGTCTCTGAAAGCCTTTACCCTTTTAGCGGTCTTCTGGACCACGTCAATTATTGCTGGATTTACTCTCGATGAAGGTACGTTATCTCCGTTTCGTTTCTCGTTCTTCCTGTCATCTCTCCTTTCATCGAATCGACTGACGGATAACTTTCTCGACTTAAAAGATTATTTTTTTCTCTCTCCATCTCATATGACGTGATGGGAGAGTTTATTATAACTTCGACATTTCATCAATAAACTATCGAGAAGTTCGAAGTCTGTGTCCTTAAAGCGCTCGCAAGTTTTATAACAAAATTAATTTGCTACAGAACTGACGAGAGACGGAGCTGATGTTACGGGAATAGCGGGAAAAATTGCATATAGGAACTTGATGGGATTTGGATAAAGTAAGAGTACAAAGAATAATTTAGATTTAATTAGTTGGCGAATCGAGGTGAAGATTAACATTGTAAAACGAGGCGAAAACTCTTTGCATTAAAGTGATTTTTTAATCCGCTGTCTGTAAAGTGATGCGTTAATCATTGTATAAACTACACTTTTGAATATGATTACGTTTGATTACGAGATTAGGTCGTTGAAAAATAATGATATTCAGTCTTTAAAGAGCTTGTTTGACGGCCGTGGTATATTGTTTAGTTGTTAACAGTAATTAGATACTTGTTCATTTCAGTAAAAGGAAAATGTCGGGAGAGGCAAATTCTCTGTACATCACAAGGATTCATTTCTTTTTTTATTTCCTTAACATCTTTATTAACCAAAACAAAAATTTATTTCGCCAAAGATCTTCGTGAGTTTTCCTTTTTCTCTTCGATGATTTTTCCGATTTTTATCTGTTCTTTTGCGAAGAAAATAGCCGATTGCCTTTTTTCCCCATTTCGGTTTCTTTACTCTCCCGTTTCGAATTTTTCTTTTTGGCTTGAATTTAACCTCGCGTAAATCATTGCTTATGGCCGAACCTTTTCCAGGGAGCGTTGTGATGATACGAATTTTATGCATGTGGTGTGGATGCTTTCTTTTCCCTCCTCTTTTTTTATATCTATATATTGGTGGTTTTACGTAACGATGTTATATACGGAAACGTCCAATCTATTTTTCTTATTGGCAGCTTATATTCCATATTGAAGGCTGTCAGGAAACTTTTCTATCAATTCGGTACGAAGGTATTTTTTCCTTATGTAATGTTTTAGGTTTGAATATCATTATCATTCTCGCACACCTCTACTTATTATTATTATTATATATATATATATTTTTTATATTTGCAACTTATTGCCCGTATTTACGCTTGGTCGGAATTTCTTCGCGTTTGTTTACGCGCGTCCTGGTGTCTCGGAATGTCTATCGCTTCTTGTTGGTCTTATTATGATCTTTCTTTGGCATTCTTTATTTGTGGTGTGCTTCGCTTCGCTTTTTAATGCGTGACTAAATGATCAATTGTCTGAGATGTGGTAAACTTTGCACGTCATATAAAAACAATTGTTATCGAAGACCACCTGATATAGAAGTTGTTGTATTTGTAGTTTTATCGTTCATAGTAGTAATTAAGTCACTTTCCATATTATATAGGTACAGCTGAGACCCTTTTCGTGCATTAATAACTATAAGACTCGTTCTTTAGATTAAAAAGAAAAAATTATGGGTGTGGTGTAAAGAAAGTCTACGGGGATGAGCCGCCCCGAGTCATACTGAATCAGGTCCATTCATGCGAGCTAGCTCTTCTACATTAGTTTTATTTTATAAATAAATAAATATGGATTTACTTGTACAAAAATATTTAACGGACTATATTATTGCCGCATTAGGTGATTTCAAGATCAAATTACTTATGAACTTCTCTTTTAAAATTTTTTATTTCTAAATACTACTGCACTATAGACCGATTGCCTTTTGATGTTGGTAGACAATGATTTCGGTTAAATAACCTCTGTTAAAAATACATGCAATACTGATAAATAGTAAGAAAACCTAAAGGAGAAGTGGAGAGGATTTCTAGAAATATATCGCAAGAGTATAATGAAAGATGAATCTATTGTCGCAGTGAGTAAAGAAACTATCGTAAAAAAAGAAAAGAAAAAAAAAAGAAATGACGGTAATCCTGGCACACATCAGTGATGAGACGGGAATGAAGTGAGACTGGCAGCTTTTTTTTTTTTCCTTCTTCGTCTTTCTAGTTCCTCCTCCTCTGCGATAAAACGCTGAAGATCTCTGAGATAAGAAGAATAATAGATGGAATGATGAAACCGTTCCAGCGCTGTCAGAGAAGAGAGAGAGAGAGAGAGAGGACGGAGTTACAGGCCAGCCAATTAAATATAACAATGCATCTTAATATTTTGGAAGAAAAATCTAATGGAAAGTGGGACGTTTGCTGTGAAGAGAGTGGGCGGAGTCTGTCTGATGGTATGAAAATGAGATGGACGACTGCCACTAATGAGTGATCAGGGTGGGGAAAAGGAAGTAGGGTAATCAATGTACAAGCAAAGAAGAATATTAGTGGATGAAAAAAGAAAAAATGGGCTTCAATATAAAAAGGATAATAAATATAGTGATAAAAGAATGAGCAAGGAAAAAAAATTAATTTGATGCATGAAATAACAAATAATCCCCCAAAATTGCAGTGGAAAAGTACCGAATAAAGAAGGGGAACGGGACGCTAAGAAAAAATAAATAAATAAACACACACACATACAACCCAAATGGAAGGTATAGTAGTAATCTAATAAAGGCCGCAGTAAAGAAACGTTGAATGTTAATTGCCCGGAATGCGACCGGATTTGATGGCGGATGTAAAGATAAGTGCCATTATCGAGCCCGAGATGTATGGAGGGGGAAAAGGAAAGTCTTTAAAAGGAGTTATAATGGGGCAATTCATCATGTTAACTGTTAAGACATTCTCAACAAAGATACAGATATTACGGGAAAGAATCTTGGGAGATTCTTTTCCGGATCGGATTATTAATGGCTTTGGTTTGAGGCTGAAGGAGCTCTGGCTGGACTCGATTCTCGCTTCTCGACTTTCGTGCCGACAAGCGATGAGGGCAGAGGAGCTCTGTAGAGCTGTTATTGTTATTATTATTATTTAGAGCAACAGACTTAGTTTGATTAAAGGAAGAAGTTAATTTCATCGCTTTCCAACTTACAGTTTGTGGCTTGAGCAGAGAATCACAAAATAATTTTTATTATTATTATTATTATTATTATTATTATTATTATTATTATTATTATTATTATTATTATCGTAGGAATTCAAAGAACCAGACCCATAATTATAGTATTGCCTATCATCCAACTCATTCCTTTTTATTTTCTGAACGATCATATGATAATAATAATTGAATGATGTTAATGGAGAAACAGGATCCTAAGAGATACACCTGAATCAAAGAACTCTTTAAATTCTGTACTTTCTTATCACCAAACATAAACTCTACTGTCACAGCCATTAGCTGTCAATACGAGTACAACACAACCACATGCGTGATCTTCCTTATATAAATGAAAATAAACTAGGGGCAAATAATTCAACGTGAAATTAGAAGCCCATGGCGAGCTGAGTTGGTGATTGGCCATCAGATTGTCAGGAAGAGGATACATTTTGAGTTACTGTACTGAACAGAACAACTTTAGCGTAGAAATTATCAGTGTTCTTTAATTTGTGATAAGGATGTGTACAGAAGATATTGCGCAGGAAATATGTTTATGAATTTCTACATATGCCTAATATTATATAATAATAATAATAGATATATATATATATATAATATATAAATAATAATATATATATATAAACTATATATATATATATATAATATCTAATATATTATTAATATACCTATATATATATATATATATATGCGTATAATTATATATATATATATATATATAATATATTAATATATAATATAATCATATATAAATGAAAATATATAATCTATCAATTAAATATAATATATATATATATATAATTAAATTTCAATTATAATAAATATACTAATATTATGCAAGGTTATGCCAATGGTGATATGAAATATATATATATATATATATATATATATATATATATTATGCAAAAGGTTATGCCATTGGATGAAAATGCAATATATTTATAATAATATTATAATATATATATATAATATATAGATATATATATATATATATATATATAAAAAAGGTTATGTCACGGAGGAAAATGAAATAAACGAGGACTGCTAGTTTTCGGTTTTCATTTTCCTCCGTGGCATTACCTTTATTTATACATAGCATCACATGTTATATATTTCGTGATCAAGTTATTCATATATATATATATATATATATATATATATATATATATATATATATATATATATACAACGTATATACACGTATGAATGACATTTACCACATCACCGTGATTCATATACAAACATTAAGCTACATATGTCCTATAATATCCAATTCGTTCTTCGTCGGAAGTATTATATTTTCATATATTTTATATATTATTTTCGAGGTAGAGCGAATTAGGTAGTAAAGGACATTTGTAACTGGATATATATGTATATATATTATGTATATATAAATATATTACAAATCTTGAGAATCTCTCTCTCTCTCTCTCTCTCTCTCTCTCTCTCTCTCTCTCTCTCTCTCTACGGAGTCTTCAAAGTACTTTCCTTTGTTAGTTTGAAGACAGTACGACTTGAAGTCGTCTCATGGGTGATTATTCTGAGTTAACGAAATCCAAATCGCATTAATGCATCCTTTTGTTCCATTACGGCGTCAGCGATATTGATGAGACGTGATTAGGATTAGGCACTCAGATTTTTGCTTACTCGCCTACAATCTACTTAGTTGTTTTTGTTTTTGTTGTGGGGGTAAGAAAGCCCTTTGGAAAAGCCTAAAAAGTTCCGAAAAGGGTTTAGCGTTGAGTTGAAGATACAGGAAGTTGAGGATAGGATATTTATGATTTATTCATGAGAATGGAAATGTAAAAAGTAAATAATATGCATGTTAAGCAGTACAGAAAAGTTATTGTTAATAAGATATAGCATATTTATATTATTTTTTGTTGGTGAAACAAGGAGTTATTTGAATGTAGGTTTTAGCACATTTTAATTTACCTTAAGTTAGGAATATAATGCTTACAACTTGAGCGCGAGGGGAAAATCTTGCATGCGTCCCGAGTAAGCTTGTGTCGGATCGCGCATTGTTATAGGAGCCTACGTTCTTTGCACTTGTGAATAATGAAAGGCAATTTTCGTAGGAAGGTTCTCTGTATTAGTTTTTCAGAAGACTTTATGAAATCGTGATATATTCGCCGAGAGACTTTATAAAATCTCACAATTTATCTCACAATTTCAAAAGAATGCATTTTGTTGAAAGATTCAAAAGTAAAGAATTGATGGAACACCACAGAATGGTTGTTGCAAGACCTTTTAAATTGAAATCCTAAGAAAGAGTATTAGGAGACGTTTTAAATAATGTGAAATACGTGAGGAAATGTATATGTTAAGGTCATAAAACTTGACTGTCGTGTCAGAGATTAGTGCGGTGTACAATTTTGTTGAAACCGCCCACTCGGATCTTAATGTGAACTCATACAAAGATTAAAATTATTTTATAAATATATAACTACTATAATTTGGTGAAATTGTAGTTGCTACTGTTTAGTATAAATGTCAACGTTAGGTGAACTTCGTATAATATGGCTTCTCAATTGTATATATATATATATATATATATATATTATATATATATATATATATATATTTACTATATATATATCTCTCTCTCTCTCTCTCTCGCCTCCTCTCTCTCGTCTCTTCTCCTCTCTCTCTCTCTATATATATTATATATATATATATATATATATATATATATATATATATATATATATATATATGATATATATATATAACATTTTTCACAATAACGAAATTGTGTTTATAATGTATAGTTTCTTGTAGTATCGGTTTTGAAGATTATCATTTAAATGGACATCGCCTCTTTTACCCGTTTTATATATTTTGAAGAGAGTCCCTTCTATTATGCTTGTATCGTTTCCCCATATAAAAGATTTCTATACCTATTCGGTTATTCAAGCCCCCATTCCTTTATTTGTGATTTCAGAAGCTGTTCAAATGTCGACTTCATTATTCTATTTAAGTTTTCCTGGAATATCATTTTGAAAATGACCCGTGGTATATTGTCAGCGCCGGAATAAATAAATAAAGAGAGAGAGAGAGAGAGAGAGAGGAGAGAGAGAGAGAGAGAGAAAGCCCTTTCGTTTGGTTTACCAATGAGCTTTTGGCTACCTTCGGGAAATGTCTTCTTAATCTGAGTAGCCAAGACATGTGGAGCCATCTTGACGCGACCATATCAGTGGAGGCTCATTTTCTCCATTCTCGTTCGTGTTTTCTTCTAACAAGTGAAAGAATGTGTTGGTTATCATTGTATAACGTAACAACATCTTTTTAGGGCTCTTAGGACGGAAGGACCGACCATTCTTTCACCCTTCCCCTCCCCCTCCCCCTCCCCCCACACACAGTCCTTTCCTCTATTGCTGCCTCTGGCCCTTCGAAAGAAAGAAAGAAAAAAAAAAAGCTTTAGACTTCCAGGGATTTTTCCCCCGGTAAAACTCTGTCAACATGTTTTAACGAAATGTAAACAGCCCTAATTGTATGGCCATGTTACATTTAATATGTCATTCAGGACCATAGAGCGCGGAGCGTTGCAATTTACGCGCTGTTGCTTTTGTAATGATTCTGTAAACTGGAGTTTTTACCTCCTTTCTTAATTATTGCGCGGTAATGTTTCGCCCTGGTATTTTAGTCTTCACGTAAAATGTTCCTCGTCTCTCTCTCTCTCTCTCTCTCTCTCTCTCTCTCTCTCTCTCTCTCACACACACACACGTTCATATTGATCTCTTATCTTTATTTCTCCTTTTTTTCATAAATTTTGCGAACGATGAAAGATGCTATTTAACGCTCAAGTGAGCTTGGGAAAGTCGAGCATGCAGCCAAGAAGGGCGTCATTCCTGTCAAAGACTGCGTTATATTTTGTTGAGAAGCATTACGAATAAATTGGTTCGGTTTCTAGCTCCTGCTTGAGGAGAATCATTATACCTTATAAAATGGGGTCAGACGCCAACTTACAGGTTTTAGCAGTGGCTGGAAAGAGATGGTGACATTTTAAATAAGAAAGTGAGACATTTATGTAACACCAATTAAACAGGTTTCGATTCACGTTCTTGCTGGAAAGATTTAATGTACTTTTCCTACGTACATTAAGCCCCAGTCACCTTTTAAAAGGTAATTAGTGAAAGGGTTTCGGCTCCTTGTCCAGTGTAGATATAGAGAGATTTAATATATATTTGAGCAAGAACGTATGCGTATTTGTGACACCTTATAGACAATCGATCATTAGTTTCTGATTTCTAATCATGCTTGAAAAGATTTATCCTTAATTTTGGAGCCGGTTGAACAGGTATAAGTCACCTCCTTGTAAACTATCAGTAGGTAAGTTCCTACCCCAGGTCCTGATTGGAAGGAACTATTTCTGCATATTGAACACGATCATGTACGCCTATTATCTTTGCAGTATCACAAATAACCAACTGCTATTGGTATCCACAAAACGAGCGTGCCGTGACTCGCCTTGTTGCCGACGAGATAATCCTGGGCAAAAGTTACTTGGTGGCGCCCCAGTTAGCACTTGGCATTTAATACGGGCCGTGCTTTGAGAAGCCATTGCTCTCATCCTTTCGATTCTCGGAACACCCGCCTGTGTATCTCAAGGATATGTTACTAGAGAAATGGATCTCGAGCTACTTAGATACCGTCGCCAGAGGGTTTAGGGAAAGACGCCGGGAGGTATTGGACGTGGTCAGGTTGGAAATATTGGAAGTATGTGGGGGCTGCTGGCACCACTCAGACGGTGTTGGTTGGCACTGGTTAACGAGCAGACGAGATGAGGTTTAATTCCTTCAACATTACGTTTCATTGTCTTTATTTATAGATTCTCTCTCTCTCTCTCTCTCTCTCTCTCTCTCTCTCTCTCTCTCTCTCTCTCTCGTGTGAAATCACCTGTGGAGACACATCATGTGTTGATCATCACATTGATAAAAGAGTAGGTTGTAAAGTTTAGATTCGTTTCTATGTCTAATTTTTACTTTACCTTGGATCTACCTCCTCGGAAACTATTTTCTTGCCACATCAGTTGGTTATTGACTTGTACGAGACGGCGTCATGATAGTTGTCTGCGTTGTAAAGCGTCGTTTTATGCGGCCTTCGAAGTACAAGAAGCTCCCAAGTAGAAATAGGCGGAGCCTATGGCAAACATGTAAACAAAATGTCCTGGTTATTGTGGTTTTATGAAGTCTGGCACCGAAATTCACCAGTGTAAAGAAAATTGGGGTCATTAGAGTTGGGCGTGGAAAGATTTGTCGGAATAAGAGAAAATGTCACATGAGATAACTTTGAGGCTAAAACCGGCATTGCGTTTGAGAACAAATTTCCTGTATGAAAGACTAGTTTAGTGTAGAACTTTGGCACAGACTATTCCATTAGTATCCTCTGTAACGTCGACAGAGATCAAAAGAATGTAGAAATTCTCAAAATTATCATGAAACAAATCTTCGATAAGAACTGGATGCGTGGGTGATACTGTACAGTATGCCGAATATGTGCGCCAGCCTTTGAAGCGGAAACTTACTCAGTGCTCCGGTGGTATTCTGTCCATGTAAAACTCTGTGTGACAGTTTCGAGAAAGTGCATTGCCCTGATGAAAGAATGTAACTTTGTTCGTGACTAATTCTTCTCCGTTTTTTAGATCTTAAGTCTTTCCTCCGCGGTATGCTGCTTCTGTGCAGCTACAGTATTTGGAATAGCTGTTTAACAGAAAAGTTTTGGGTGAAGATGGTTCGTACCTGATTCAATAATTCAAGGATGAATGTGATAGTGTTTATGTACTCCAGGGATACAGGTAAAGTGAGAGGCAGTTCTGGTATAGCGTGCATACGTGCAATGTATCCGTGTATTTTCTCTGTTCATTATATAAGATGTCTAAAAATGCGTATTTCTGGCAAAGGCTTCGTCCATGCATTGGGAACCAACGCCAGGGTGATAAAAAAAGCCTCCTTTGGCAGCAGAAATGGTTGCCCTGATTACGTGAAGACAACAGGGATGCAAGTGCAATGCGGGGGAGATGGGCCTCTTTTCCCCATCATTTTTGTGGTGTTATTTGTGAAACGCTCGTTCTTCTTGATTTCATTTTTGTAAGAATTACCTTTTTTTATGGAAAATCGTCGTGCAAGATCATGACATTCAGTTGCCGTACAAATTGATGTCATTAGATCATTGTAATCATATAGTTATTAGTAAGTCCAGTTGTGTTTATTAATACATAATACCTACCTCAGTATACATTTAACAAGGTTTTTGAATCCGTTGTGAAAAATGATCTTCCCAGTGACGTCGAGAGTATTTTTGGGTGTAGGTGTCTCCTTGGCCATGGTTTCTGTTTAGTTACCGTGTGTTTGGTAGGTGGGTAGGGGTGAGAGGAAATGGCACCAGGGCGGGAGGAGACAGGGTAGGGGGGCGGCGGCAGTTGCCAGGGCGAAGCCGGATGGACATGGTTGAGGGCATCTCAAGAGGAAATGCAGTTTGGGGATCTCATCCTATCTACTACATGTGTTTTCTGCGCTCAATTCTACCAACCCCTTTTTACCTTGCCTCTGAACACAGGAAGAGAAACGGTGTTATTAATTATCCTTCCTGATTCTGTTTTCATGTTCTTCTTTTGAAACTTTTTACGTGTTGATATGTACTACGCGAGGCTTCATATGAAATCCTGTAAAACAAAGACAGTCTTTGAGATATATTTTCATTCAAAGTCTGAACGCTGCCTCCCTCCCTCTCTAGTCTAGTGAATTTACCTCCCTTGCTCTCTCTCCGGCCGTCTGTCGCTCGCTTATCGCATCGCCCCGAGAATAGATCGTAGGGCACAATACACATAGCAGCCAGATTATGCACACTTCGTATACATTCTTTTAATGTGACGGCTACAAAGGCATCGACACAAAGGGCGGCCCTTGCAATGCGAAAGACAGACAGACCGCGACAGATCCTAACGCAGTTGCAGCAAAGACAAACAATAGTTGGGAGACAACAAATCAAAGAGCGTAAAAGGGAGTCTACTGAAAGCAGTTGTGTCACACAGGGAGAAAGACGCTGGAGGGGGTGAGGGAGGGAGAGGGGATGGGATGGAGGGGAGTGGTACATATCTCTGATACAGTGAGAAATATACTGGAGGGAGGAAGAGAGGAGAAAGGGAAACGCATTTCTGTGACAGAGAGAGAAAGGGGCATAATGGAGGGGAGGGAGTAGGGGATGTTGTTCCTGACTCAGATATGGCCAAAATGTTGTTCAAATTAAACAGGAGTGAGTGCATCTGAATGCAGTGACTATTGTATATAAATACTCAGGTAAACTATGTGAAAGGTAAAATTATTCATAAGGCAGTAAGCACACGCAGTGATGTAAAGTTGAGAGAATTATACAAGAAAAGCTGTAAAATAAAGGTGATTTAATTAAGTGAACAAGAAAATGTAAGAGTCTATGTGATGCATACGTACTATGTCATTGTTTCCCTGAATCAAACTTTCTTCAAAATAATATTAAATGTATTTTACGAAAGAAGGACTTTCCTTTTTAAGGAATTCAATCATAAAAGATAGTAATGCCTCACTGCTTCATTTAACGGAGGCAATTGGGTAAACGTTAACTAAGCAAATAAATACTGAGCAATAAAAAGTATGATAGTCCTTCATTTAGCATGTGCCAAGCCTTCTCTTCATAATTCTGTACGTGTGTGTACATTCATAGGAAGTACACACACACACACGCGCGCACCGCTAACAAGAGATAATTTCACCCTACTGTAGTGCGTTGTGCCTTTTTTTATGTGCCGGGGGGTGGCGGGTGTCCGTTTAGGAAACTAATTTTGCCTTTTCAGGAAATGGATGTATTACGGAGGCAACGGTTTGTTATCAGCCTCGACCTGCCCCGTCGGCAATGTACTAAATATAAAATGCTCTAAGTTTATGAGGCCTTATAATTTAATATATATAATATATATATATATAATATATATATATATATATATATATATATATATATATATATAATATATATATATATATATATATATATATATATATGTATGTATCTATGTATGTATGTATGTATATATAGTATGTGTGTGTATACAATGTTATATATGTATATATAAAATTATGTATATATACATATATTATATATGTATATTTACATATATATTTTGTGTATAATTTTTATACTCTTTTTACGCTTCTGTACTTCCCATAGGTAACACTCGTACCTTGCCTGTAGAAAAAAAGTTTAGTACACAGTTACTGGACGTTCTTGTACCATAAATTGGTTTCATTGCTTGTGGAGTTCTCTCTTTCTTTCTGAGAAAGAGAGAAAAATCCTCGTACTATTCGTCGGGCATCAGGCTTTTTTAAAAGGAAGATTAAATTGAACTGAATGTGTGATTATTTTAGCGTGAAAATGTCATTTAGCTATATGCTCCATGCTTATAATTCTGAAGGAAAGAAGGCTAACATAATTGATTTTACCATTTGTGTGTTTCACTCGAAATTGATCCTTACGGATGTCGTGCCGAGGGTCGGAAATGGCTCATTTCGACCTGACCCTTACAAACAAACTCTCCCGGACCGAAGCATCAGAAATTAATTGTGTGGAATGCGAGAACGGGAGTTTTTTCCCCACAGAATTTCAGTTTTTGTTGCTTTTGTCTTGATTTGTTTCCAGGAATGGTAAATGGTATATGTAGTAATCTAATAATCGTTATATATTATAATTTATAGTATTTTTATTGGTTGTTCTTTTAGTAAAGAGATCATCTTTTCATTTTATATATCATTCATATGCAAAGTAGTAATGGTTTTCACAGCATAATAAGTTATATACAAAACCTTCAGTATTTCATAATGATACATTTCGAGTTATTTATAATATTGCATATTTATAATTTAATCAGTAAGCATTTTATCTCATTGATATTCAAGGTGGTAATGGTTTTAACAGCATATATGTTTGAACATATCTCGGCAGCCGTTATATACAAGGCCTTCAATAAATTATAATGTAACATTTTGGGTAGTTTATAACGTTTTATGTTTGTTATTTTTGGCAGTAAGGATTTTACTTCATTTATATCACATTATAATAAGTTTGGATATACAAATATCTTGGTAAT
>NC_087202.1:36862761-36867761 GCF_015104395.2 Macrobrachium nipponense | reverse complement strand
AGACGATTTTAGTAGTTTTGATGATTCCTATAGGGTTTGTGGCTACACTGATCATAAGCAAGGATATTTTAGGATTACAGATGGTTAATATAGGGGCTGTTGCTATGCTGATACTGGCTGTCCCAGTGAATACAAGGGTTTTGTCATTTATATTATATATAATATATATATATATATATATATATATATATATATATATAGAATAATATATATATATTTATGTGTGTACATACACTTTTACATTAAAACAATTACATTACATACATACTACAAATAATAATATATATATATATATATAAATATATATATATATAATATATATATATATTTACATATATACATATATATTATATATATTATATATATATATATATATATAATATATAGTATATATATATATATATATATATATATGTGTGTGTGTGTGTGTGTGTGTGTGTGTGTGTATGTATGTATGTATATATATATTAAAGAAGGCCCTCAACAGTGTCATTCTCCCCTCTTACCAAAATGAAATCACTCATCCTTCACCCCTCCCCCCGCCACCTCTCTCTCTCTCTCTCTCTCTCTCATCTCTCTCTCTCTCTCTCTCTCTCTCTCTAGGAAGCTGCGATAGTCGAGTAAATATTGTTTCTAATGTCCAAATCTTGAAAAGTATGGTGAATTTAAAACCGAACTCCAGTTTTTTACATTCCACTCCATAATTTTGATTAAAGGTACTCGCGCTCTAAAACCGATTTGTTTCAAAAATTATTTCATTTTTAAAACTATAATGCTGGGCTGTGTATCTTTCGAACTTTTCGAGATGATCTGTGTAGTTGGTATTGAATTAAAGTGAAATGTTTTGTAGCGTATGGTCAGGTTTTTAAGTGGTTTAAAGACTCTCTCTCTCTCTCTCTCTCTCTCTCTCTCTCTCTCTCTTCTAACATTGGAAGAAATGTTGATTCTGGTCATTATTTGGATGGGTCACCACTAAAATTTAATGGCACTTAACGAAGCACTATTCCAAATCAAGACCCATAGACCTTGCTCCTATTAAAAGTAAATAAAAGACCTTTCTCCAAATAATAGTAAAGAAAAGTAATAAGATCAAAGTTTCTGTATGGCCTTAACAGAATGTAATCACATGAAGGCAATTTCAACTTTGGCCCGCATTTCGGTTACAGCAACAAAAATTTTTACCGCGAGAGTGAGTCGTTTTGGTAAACCAACGACCCTCTTTGATCAGAGAATCGTGACGCTACCGCTGAAGCAGCTTGGCTTTTGTTTATTTTGGTAATAATCACCAATGTCAGCTGCGTCGAACACCGCGCGGCGATCGCATCGGAGGATGGTGTTTATTCTTTGTGTGATCCAGAATGACAAAAATGACTGACGCCTGTTGTAAATGCCGTTGTTACACAGGGGATTATGTAGTAATCTTGTGCGTTTTTATAATTTTGGTTCCTGGTTCAGTTCTCAACACTTCTTTATTTGATAAAAAATATAGTTCTTGTTCGAATTTTTTTGTCAGTATTCACTTTATTATTATTATTATTATTATTATTATTATTATTATTATTATTATTAATTATTAATTATTAATTATTATGAGCCTTATATATATGGAACAAGACCTCATGGGCCACTGACCTGTAATTCAAGCTTCCAAAGAATATGGTATTCATTTGAAAGAAGTAACGGAAGGTTATGGGAAATACAGAAGGAAGAGATCAGTTATTAGAAGAGAAAAAAATGAATAAACTAGATAAAATTCTATTATCGAAGATTATTAAAATTCAAGGAGAACTAATTGAAGATCAATCTGATGGCGTAGACAGGAAGTATGCTCTAAATGTATATTTGAATATAACTTTATATGTATTATACACACACACACACACATTATATATTATATATATATATATATATATATATATATATATATAATATATATATATCTTGGAGGGCAAATGCTTAAGGGTCCTTGCATTCCCAGTGGCAGTAGGAATCTAGCGCCAAGTACTACAGCAGCAATCTGACATTCCCAGTGGCAGTGGGAATCTAGCGCCAAGTACTACAGCAGCAATCTGTATATATACGTATAAGACACTAGCATCCCAGGTTGCGACAGATAAATTAAAGAACTTGGCAACCGTGACATTGAGTCTTTCACACCGAGTTAATTTGCCATAAATATAGAACTCGGGCCATTTTTCCCCCTTGCTGGAAAGAATGCCCACCTTTTTTTTTTTTTTTTTTTTTTGGTGAAGCCTTAGAATGTGAAATTAATATTTTCCCCTTGGGAGAATTTTTTTCGGCTCTTTATGGCTTTTTGTTTAAGAACTATTGACTTGGCCTATTTTCATAGTTCCATATTTCAGGAAGTACGTAAATATCTTCTCATTTTTTCAAGGATGTGTTTATAGAATATATATATGCTTTGGTAGGAGGGGTAGTGCCGTCAGTGCACCTCAGCGGTGCACTGTAGATATTATTGCTTCAGGTTCTTTGCAGAGTCCCTTCGACCCCTAGCTGCAACCCCTTTCATTCAACTTACTGTACCTCCGTTCATATTCTCCTTCTTCTATGAAGGCAAGTCAGTGGCCCCTGTGTGTTTGTTCTATATAAATATGTTTCACCTGAATAATAATCTCTTGCTTTCTCTCCTCTCCTAACAATTGATTCATAGTGAAACTGTGATGTTTTCCTTTTGTTACATCTTTGAAACCTTTTTACTTCCGTTTCCATTTCAGCACTGAAAGAACTTATAGGTCCCAGCGCTTGGCCTCTCACATAAATTCTACATTCTGTTGTATTATATATATATATATATATATATATATATATATATATATATATATATATATATATATATATGTACGTGTTTATATATTTTTATTTATACATATATATGTATAATTTTTCTGCTCTCTACCCCAAGCGTTTAACTTCTAATTCTAAAATGAAAAACGCATAAAAAAAGATTTCTAAGTCCCTTTCACCCTTCTTGTTATCACTCCCTAATTACACGCCTTTTTTTTACAACCATATAATCGTCAGTTCATTCCACATTTCCAAACCATCACAGAGTGGCTAACCTCGTTACCTCTTATGCTTAGTCAAATTTTCCATGTTTTCAGTTAGTTTTAAGCCAAATACATATTACTCAAAAGTTCATTCCAATACTCACTTCTGATAATGAACTATATATATATATATATATATATATATATATATATATATATATATATATATATATATATATATATAAACAGAGAGACAACGACGCAGACAAGCTTGTTTATAGTACAATATTCCCTCGCATGTGCGTTTGTATATTCATATGCTGCCATTCATGGATATTTAGGTTTTTGCTATGGAATGTTGTATATACATATTTTCTATTTTTAACAGAAAACAGCCTGGGAGGCTTCAGATGAAAAAGTTATATACATACGTTATTTTTTACGGAAAACAGCCTGGGAGGCTGCGGAATGAAAAGGATATTTTGAATATCTGGCAAACTTGTGACTTCATTTAGTTTTGAGGTAACTTTGTTGTTCAATCGCTTCAAATCTCTTCGTCCAATCTTTACATTGTGTTCGTTTCGGAAACCTTATTGGAACTTTTTCAATTTTCAATATAAAAAGTTAGAGGTCTGAAGTTTTTAATTTCTTGTGCTTAACGAGAGAGAGAGAGAGAGAGAGAGAGAGAGAGAGATAGAGAGAGAGAGAGAGTGTGTGTGTGTGTTCTCAGTTCCATAAAAATTCTTGTGCTAGAACTAATTTGTATCTGAACCTGTCATTAGAATATTAAATTTCATGCGTTTGTTTGCACCAAGTAAATAAGGTAGTGGGCAGATGGAAACCTTTTGAATTTGTCGTATTTAAACTCGACTATTATTTTTCTATTTATTGTTTATAATTATTTTTTTTTTGTCGGTTGCACTTGGGCAATTTTCCACCCATGTGCTAGACTAGCAACGGTTCTCAACCAGCAACCAGGTCGAAATTTCAGGTTTTTAGTTGGGGGGGGGGGGGGGGGGGGTGAGCTTGTGACCACAAATTGGCAGGCTCAAGCTAGTTCTAGGACCACACAAAACGCAGCGTGCTTCGGTCCGTACTACTTAGAGGTCATGTTGGGCTTCATCCTTGCTGGCTTGTGTGTTTGTGCTAGTGTTTTGTTGCCTATGATTTGGAATGTCCTTTTTGAGGCAGACACTTCAGGAAAATCAGCAGCTGTGGAATAAGTGGTGGTGATTTCTTGTGACCTACGCTGACCTAATGGAGCCATGAAGGCCATTTGAGGCCTAAGATAACCTCACGTTACGTTGATGATTTCTTGTGCCTTGTGATGACCTTTTGTTTTGGAATATATTTTTATTTCGTTCCCCAGTCATGGTCTTGTTGGGGTGCCAAATCGGATATATATATTGATGTTATTCAAAGCTGAGATCAGAGGGAAACGAAGAATTTTAATAATAAAGATATAAATTCACACGGTGTGGAGATAATTAATAATAATAATAATACCGTTTACCAGTATCGACCTCTCATATCCCCCATTGACATATGTCTTGCGAATATATATAGTGACGCCTTTGATGGCGTCTCCTTCAATACCATTTCTCCCTTTCCTCTCTTTACCACTCCACTATCCTCACTTCCTTCCCATCCCTTATCAAGAAGGCCATGCTGCCATTTGTAAATAATTGACGATGGAAAAAGCATTTTTGGCTTTCGATATCATTAGCAAGCGTTGTCGTCAATGTGGCTCAAGGAGTGTTAGTTCCGCGTGCGTAAACCCGCTGTTTTTTTTCTCCTTTTTTTTTCTTATTTTTTTCACCGCTGGGCTTAAGCTGCGAAACCCTCGTAATTAACCCAGTTTTATGACAGATGCGAAAAGAACGTGGATGCTGCTGCTGCTCTCCTCTCTCTCTCTCTCTCTCTCTCTCTCTCTCTCTCTCTCTTTCAATTTTTATAGTTCTTGCCGCTGGACAAACTATTCATTTTGGTGGC
>NC_087202.1:36845261-36857761 GCF_015104395.2 Macrobrachium nipponense | reverse complement strand
ATGGCACAGAAGTGGAATTTTATCATTTTTCATTTCGTTCACTTGAAGTTGCTCTGTAAATTTGCCAACAGTTTAGGAAGATGTAAAGGGATTTATATTGGTCTCTCGCAGACATGACATGAGAACCGTTCATTTGAAGGCATTTCTTGGCAATGATATCGCCTTTGTAATGGAACCTTCATCGTGCTGAGTGAAGGTTGAGAAAGCAAATCATACTTCACCCCTTCAGAATTATTGGCATGATTATAATAGTATGCAGATCTGTGGAAACCCCAGAGGTCTTAATTTATTTAAGCTCTCTCTCTCTCTCTCTCTCTCTCTCTCTCTCTCTCTCTCTCTCTCTCTCTCTCTCTCTACTGATAACTGTGAACTGGTGTAAAATCACACATTCTTTTCTTCCTGTCTTCTGTTGTACAGTGTTGTCACTTAAGCGAGGTTTCTCCAAAATTTTAATATCATTAAAAACAAAAGTTTGTCAAGTTCAACATTTTTAGTAGTATTTCCCTTCGCAGGCTAACTCTTAAATTAAAAAAAAATGATTAAACGCAATAGTAAGATGATGTAGCTACTGATGTTTGAATTCAAAAGATATTTGGCCAATCTAAATTTGTTACATTTAAATGCAGTTAAGATACGATTGTTTCGGAATTAATGTTTAAAATCATCAGTTCTGATTCATTATAAGGTCAAGAAATATGATTAGCTTTCTTATTAGTATAACTTAAAGATCGCTTGGTTTGACCTTTCAGGCCAATAATTTTTATTCCGTATATATATGTTTCGTTAATTATTTTAAATTGAATATATTTCTGTCGTGAGTGTGTGTGCTATATATATATATATATATATATATATATATATATATATATATATATATATATATATATATATATATATAGCACACACACTATATATATATATATATATATATATATATATATATATATATATATATATAATGTGTGTGTGTATGTATGTATGTATATATAATATGTGTGTGTATGTATGTATGTATATATAATATGTGTGTGTGTTTCGTCGTCAAAAGGACAATGTTCGTGGGAAAATTGAACGTGTCCTGTTGCTTTCAGGAGGAGGGGGAGGAGGAGGGGGAGGCGGAGGAGGAGGGGAAGGAGGAGTGGGGTAGGAGGAAGGAGGCAGGCAGGAAAAGAAGCATACTAAAAGGATTATCATAAGTCCAAGATTATCCCTCGCCTCTTTGGGTCACTGTTTGTTTTTCTTAAGTCAAGGCGTTTTACGGTTTAACATATTTTTTTTGGCTTCCGTAACGGGAATTGAACGCCCTCCACCCTCCCCCTTCCCCCTTCTCTCTCTCTCTCTCTCTCTCTCTCTCTCTCGCTCTCTCTCTCTCTCTCTCAACCCAGGTTGGAGAGTCTTAACAAGATAATCCCCCCATCCCACCTGTTTTGAACAATTTTTTTTTTTTCTCTCTCTCTCTCTCTCCAGGTAGAAATATCTCTTTCCTCTACTCTCTCTCTCTCTCTCTCTTCTCTCTCTCTCAGAGAGGTGTTTGTGCGTTTTGCTACATATCAAGGCAGCTGCTAATTCCTATCTTTTCCACGGAATATCCAATGAGTAAATTCTTCCTCTCCCACCTCCATATCTTCTCTGCTGTGCATACAAAGAAAACAGAAGCCAGACATATGTTCGGTACATTAATTCTTACCTAGAGTAGCCTCAACATAGAGAGAACAAAAGACTATAGGAAAATGTCAGTTCCTACACAAGAGTCTTTCTCGGAGATCGAGAGCTCTGCCATTCTCTTTTCTGTCTCTTGCTTGACTGCCGTTAATCAGAATAATAAAGATTTTTCTCTCATTCGCTCTTCGCGTATAACTCCCTCGGAAAGATAAATTCTCTCTCTCTCTCTCTCTCTCTCTCTCTCTCTCTCTCTCTCTCTCTCTCTCTCTCTTAATGAATTTTACGTTAATATTTTGACATTGTCTTCGCCAACTTGAAAACCTGTAGTAAGCGATCTCCAATCTCTCTCTCTCTCTCTCTCTCTCTCTCTCTCTCTCTCTCTCTCTCTCTAGTTCATGTTAATATTTTGACGGTTTCTTTACCTTAAAAGCCTGTAATAATCGATCTCGAATTAATTGCCTCTGTATTTTCATGAAAGATTCACTAAGAATTTCAGACTCAAATACCGCTTAATACAAAGAAATATGGTCTAATGGTAAATATTCAGCCATTTTACCAACAAAATTCTGTAAATTGTATTTATAAGAGATAAAATCGAAGACTTTCGAACACCTGAACGGTGTTTCTCCTCAGTGTTTACGTTAACACTGACAAGGAACACTGTTCAGGTGTTTTGAAAGTCTGCTTTTATCTTGTGTAAATGATAACAGCTGAATTGTATTATTGTGTATTCTTATTACAAATTCAACCATTTTACATGTATGCTTCAGAAAAGGAAACTACCAGGCAACGTTAGCTTTGCTCTCCACGTGTTCAGTCAAGAACAGACTCCCTATATTCAAATGTCCAAATGTACCAATTCTCGATTTACCCAGTGGCTCTCAACCTTGGGGGCGCTCCCCCCTAGGGAGGTGTCAGCAATTTCCAGGGGAGGCGTGAGCCCGAAGGAAAAATAAATAGTTCTCTAATTATGGACAACTATCATCATTATGACGGAGGCTTCATGTACTCAATAGTATATGAACTAGAATATTCACTCGAAACTTTTAGGGAAGTGTTTTCGATTGTCCTTGCATTAAATCGAGTTTTTTTTTTTATCTTTCTCTACTTCTTACTCCCGTACAGAAATCAATTGTTCGTTCCTCTGCATTTTTACATTGACCAGATCACCTTAAAGTGATTTGCCTAATGTGTTTTGTTTTATTTTTACTCCGCTGGAAAGTTTCCAGTTTTTCCAACCAAATTTTTCGTAAAAACGCTCTTGCGAGTTAATTACTATTGTGTATTCTATACGTTTATTTATATAAATAAACATATATTTTTATGTATATAACTTATTAACAAACATCTTGCTCCATATTGACAAATATATACATTTAAATATATTAATAAACAACACGCTCCTATTTTGGTTGCAGTTTACTTTCAAAATCATACTCTTGCTTCCATTCTGTTGCTGTTCGCTCTCCGTTTCGTAAACTTCCTTAAGCATTCTCTAATAACTTCCCCGAACTTCTCACGATCGGCAAGTAGCGAAATATCTTCGCCAAAAACCGCCCGTTCCTCATCATCATTAAAATCGATTACTTTATTCAAACTACGCTAGTTTCATCATACCAGTTTATTCGCGTTTTCGTGATACATACGGGTAGGTAACAAAAGTGAATAAAGTTGTTTCGCTCTGTAATAGCCAAGCTAATTGACAGGCACGCCCATTCGATACGCTGTTTGTTTCAGACTGAGTAACATTTTGATATTTTTGCCAGATGAGATGACTCTATAAGTGTGGGCGAACGTATGGACGGTGATTTTAATTTGCAGTACGTTTTCTTATTCTATATTTATCTTTCTTAATGAACAGCGCCCTTATATCCCCCACAAAATTCCCCAATCCCTCCCCCTTGACTTGACAGGACGCATTGCACTGGACTAACGCAGTATGCTTTTCGTTTGTCTGCTCGGCCTGGCGCTTATGTAAGTTAGCTGTAAAAATTGTAATTAGTGACGCGTGTGTGTTTGTTTTTATTCTGTCGGTAATTAAAGCGAAAATACACGGATAGTATGTGGGCTCCGTGCTTGTGAATGTATATAAATATATACATTCTCTCTCTCTCTCTCTCTCTCTCTCTCTCTCTCTCTCTCGTATGCGGATAATGAACTATTTCGTATAAATGTCGGATAGGACGGGGGAAGTTATAGGGAACTAATTTGGAAGTTTTTAGGGGAAGTTCGTCGTTAGGAGAAAATAAATTGGCTTCATGGTAAGAGGAACTGATGGCAATTAGTTAGGATTTTATTTTCAGGTTTATACGTGATTAATTGCCCGTATCGTGTTGTCGTGGACGCATTTTGATCATTTTTTTAATAACTGTTGTAATTGTGAAGGTTATTTGGTAAATTCTGAGCCGCACATTCTCTGTGTACTTTGGACTCCTATAAAAACCTTTGTTAAGGTATTTTGATTGAATTTTACTTTTCTAATGATTCAAAACTACTCTTTTCATTGATTCCAAACTACTTTTATGTATATAAAACTGTTTTTATACCAAGCCCATGTTGATTGATTCAAACGGTTGTTTCCCGATATTTAAAACTAGTTTTTTATAGTTTTTATATTTTTAGAATTAGAATTGTTTCTCAATATAAAACATTTATTTTTATTGATTTGCTATCATACTTTTCTTTGGTTTATAGCTGACTTTTTATACGTGACTATTTGTCATTTGTATATTTTAAATTAACTTTTTCTGTTAATCCGAAACTAAAACTGCATGACAGTGGATATGGTTGCCTACGGTGTCCTAAACTTGATGCAACTATTATTAACACCTTCCCTCTCTTTATATCACAGTTTAACCATTATATTGGCCCTTAGCAAGCTTGCCATATAACTAATGGCTTACAGCTGGTCTTTTTGCCTTTAATAGTACAAGAGAAACCAAGACAGGCTAAAAGAAAAAAAAAAAGAAAAATAGAAAAGTGTTGTAAGCTACCTTAATCTACCTGTGAGAAAACAGATCGTGATCCGAACTCCAGCTTATTCGGGGCGCGTGCTAAAATCGAAAATGAAAATAAATACGTTATATTTTATCAGAAATCATTTTTCTGTACTGTTTAACATGCACATTATTTTTTACATTTTTTTCTTATAGATAAATCGTAAATATCCTATCCTAAAACTCCTGTATCTTTAACTCGACGCGAAACTCCTTTTTCAGACCTTTTTAGGCTTTTGCATTGGGCTTTCCTAACCCCCGCCCCCAAACAAGAACAACAACAATAATAACAAAGTAATTTGTAGGATTACTCCCCGAGTAAACGAAAAGAAGCAGCTTGAGTAATTCATTTGCATTTTTATCTATCAGAGAAGCTCTGTCACAGAGCCGTCCAGATTTAGCTGTCAGTCATCAGGAATTGATGTGGGTTCATGGTATTTTCTAACTTACGTACATTCACTTAAAAAAACTAAAAATGCAATTGATTTTTGTTTTATCTGTGCATCGTAATTCAACAAGCAAGGTTGTAATATCTGCCCCTTGTTTTCAATTTCCTCTCAACTTGATTAACATTTTGACCGACTAGTGCAGCTGTTTCATGATGTCATGAAGCCAACATTTATATTCGTTTTCTATTTCAATCCAGATAATGGCAGGGATGTTCCAGGTTCTTACGATATCCAGCTGTCAAGATATATAAAAAAAAAAAGGGTGTTTGATAACTGGTGAAGGGCAAAATCCATATATTTTCATAAAGATATGAGCGTAATTTTAAATTCTTAACCTACTGTATCCAAGAGAGCTTTTATAACAAAATTGTTCATTGTACCCAGTACACCCAGGTGGTTACAGCTGAAGGATGGATGACACGACCTGACCGAACTGTGAATGAACCGGTGCAACAAAAATTGTCGTTATCATGATAACTCAATACGGCCAGCTACTTTTCATATACAATATTCCCGTCTAAGACATTCCAATTTCTTTACATGCTATTAAGCGTAATGTTCAAGTATTACTTTGGAACAATTCTCGTCCTTTGGAAATTACTCAAGAGTTATGGATGTTCGTGTGTGTGTGTGTGTGGGTGGGTGTGTACATTCGTACATATCGACATACTTGGAATACCAACCTACTTACTTGCACTGTGCACAAATGGAAGAGAGAGAGAGAGAGAGAGAGAGAGAGAGAGAGAGAGAGAGAGAGAGAGAGAGAGAATCTGATCCCAGAGGAGACTTTAGCTTTTATTTGAAAAGGATTTATAGGGATTAAGCGGCACTCTATTCATAAAACGTATCAAAATAACTCCATATGTTGATTTTTTTTTTTTTGTAACTTACTGTTATGCTACTGTTATTTTTCTGTACTATTATCATCCATATTAATATTGTCATTACCATTATTATGAATGCAATTTTTTTTTCTCCAGCAACTGTGGATATCGCCGATTATAATATTCATCATTTTATCTCATGTATCTAGATTGTGTGTATTGTATTTGTATATTCCATGTATATGGCCATGAGCTGAAATGAAGGTAGTTATTTTTTTTTTTTTTTTTTTTTTTTGCTCTATCACAGTCCTCCAATTCGACTGGGTGGTATTTATAGTGTGGGGTTCCGGGTTGCATCCTGCCTCCTTAGGAGTCCATCACTCTTCTTACTATGTGTGCCGTTTCTAGGATCACACTCTTCTGCATGAGTCCTGGAGCTACTTCAGCCTCTAGTTTTTCTAGATTCCTTTTCAGGGATCTTGGGATCGTGCCTAGTGCTCCTATGATTATGGGTACGATTTCCACTGGCATATCCCATATCCTTCTTATTTCTATTTTCAGATCTTGATACTTATCCCAATTGTTTTTTTCCCTCTCTTTCGTCTTCAACTCTGGTGTCCCATGGTATTGCGACATCAATGAGTGATACTTTCTTCTTGACTTTGTCAATCAACGTCACGTCTGGTCTGTTTGCACGTATCACCCTATCCGTTCTGATACCATAGTCCCAGAGGATCTTTGCCTGATCGTTTTCTATCACTCCTTCAGGTTGGTGCTCGTACCACTTATTACTGCAAGGTAGCTGATGTTTCTTGCACAGGCCTCCCAGTGGAGGGCTTTTGCTACTGAATCATGCCTCTTTTTGTACTGGTTCTGTGCAAGTGCTGGGCATTCACTTGCTATGTGGTTTATTGTTTCACTTTTCGTATTGCACTTCCTACATATGGGAGAGATGTTATTTCCATCTATCGTACTTTGAACATATCTGGTTCTTAGGGCCTGATCTTGTGCCGCTGTTATCATTCCTTCAGTTTCCTTCTTTAGCTCTCCCCTCTGTAGCCATTGCCAATTGTCATCGCTGGCTAGTTCTTTAGTCTGTCTCATGTATTGTCCGTGCATTGGTTTGTTGTGCCAGTCCTCTGTTCTTTCTGTCTTTCTCCTGTCTCTGTATATTTCTGGGTCTTCGTCTGCTTTTATTAGTCCTTCTTCCCATGCACTCTTTAGCCACTCGTCTTCACTGGTTTTCAGATATTGCCCCAGTGCTCTGGTTTGTATGTTGACGCAGTCCTCTATACTTAGTAGTCCTCTCCCTCCTTCCTTTCGTGTTATGTATAGTCTGTCCGTATTTGCTCTTGGGTGTAGTGCTTTGTGTATTGTCATATGTTTCCTGGTTTTCTGATCTATGCTGCGGAGTTCTGCCTTCGTCCATTCCACTATTCCTGCGCTGTATCTGATTACTTAACTGGCACTGCCCATGTGTTTATGGCTTTTATCGTATTTCCGGCGTTGAGTTTTGACTTGAGTATCGCCTTGAGTCTCTGCATATATTCTTTCCTGATCGTGTCCTTCATCTCTTGGTGTTTTATATCTCCTCCTTCCATTATTCCCAGGTATTTGTATCCTGTCTCATCTATGTGTTTGATGTTGCTCCCATCTGGTAGCTTTATCCCTTCAGTTCTCGTTACTTTGCCTTTTTGTATGTTGACTAAGGCGCATTTTTCTATTCCAAACTCCATCCTAATGTCCCCAGATACAATCCTTACAGTCTGGATTAGGGTATCTATTTCCTTGATGCTCTTACCATACAGCTTGATGTCGTCCATGAACATCAGATGGTTGATTCTGTTGCCTCTTTTCTTGAGTTGGTACCCGGCATCCATCTTCTGTAGTACTTTTGTCATGGGAATCATGGCTACTACGAAGAGTAGTGGGGACAGTGAGTCGCCCTGGAAGATCCCTCTCCTGATATTAACCTCTGCTAGTCTTATTCCAGAGCTTGTAAGTATTGTATTCCAGTTGCGCATTGTATTTTTGAGGAAGCTGATGGTATTTTCCTCTGCCCCATATATTTTCAGGCATTCTATTAGCCATGTGTGTGGTATCATGTCGAAGGCTTTCTTATAGTCTATCCATGCCAGGTTGGTTTTCCTTCTACTGTTCTTCATTACCATTTTGTCTATCAGGAGCTGGTCTTTTGTGCCCCTACACTTCCTTCTGCAGCCTTTCTGTTGGTGGGGGATGGTGTTTGTCTCCTCTAGGTAGTTGTATAGCCTTCACTGATGATACTGTTAGTAACTTCCACATTATTGGTAGGCAGGTGATAGGCCTGTAGTTACTGGCTATATTTCCCTTACTCTTGTCTTTTTGTACTAAGGATGTTCTTCCTGTGGTCATCCATTTGGGTGCTTGGTGATTTGAGATACAATGCTGGAGTTGTTCTGCTATTCGTGGGTGTAGGGCCTTGAAGTTTTTGAGCCAGTATCCATGGACTTCATCGGGACCTGGGGCTTTCCAGTTTGGCATTTTCTTTAGTTGGTGTCTGACTGTGTCTGTCGTGATCTCTGTGAATCTTTGTTTTATTCTCCCTGTTTCTTCTTCCTTGACTTCCTGGAACCATGTTGCATGTTTGTTGTGTGATACCGGATTGCTCCATATGTTTTCCCAGAGTCTCTTACTTGGTTCGGCTTTGGGAATTTCTGGGTGGTTGTCTTCCCCTCTTAGTTGGCTGTATAGTCTTTTCTGGTTGGTTCCGAATAGTTTGTTCTGTTGGTATCCCTTATTCCTGTTCATGTACCGTTGGATCTTATGTGCTTTGGCCTTAAGCCTCTGTTTTACATCTTCTATTGTGTTGTTTAATCCCCTCTCTTGTACTTTGTATTTCTTTTCGTTGAGTTCCTCCCTTGTTTCTTGCTTCTTAGCCTTTTTTCTCCCATCTCTTTCAGTTTACTCAAGTAGATCTCATTACCATGATTTGCTTTTCCAGGCGCCTTTTCCAAGGAGGTTGCTGTTTTGGTTGTTGTTGGGTTGGTTGTGCTGGTGGTGTAGTGTTCGAATTCCCATCAGTTCTGCTACTAATCTTGCTCCTGCATATGTCAAGTTATTTGTTTCTGTGATACTGGTGGTGTGTATTATGCCCATTATTTCATTGACCTCACTTGTTTTCTCCCTTAATTTCTTGGTGTTGTAGGCTTTCATGGAGGGGATCTTTGTTCTCTCTGTATCTGGCTCCATCCATTGTCTAATCTTTTCTTTTTACCCATTCCGTCCTCTCTGTTACTTCGTCGGTGTTTCTTCGTGTGTCGTTGTTTGATACCTCATCCTCCCTGTCGTCTTCTGTGGCATCGTCTCTAAGTTCGTCTTCGTGTAATTCGTTGTCGTGTGACATTTCCCTTACCAGTTCTTCTCTTTCTGTTGGGGAGAGCCAGTTCTTTTTCTTTATGTTCCTTGCTTGGTCTGCCAGCCTCTGCTCTGTTTGGGGGTGTTATTCCTCTCATTCCAGATGTTGACCAATCTTCTTCTATATCCTCTCTCCGTCGGGTTGCTTCTGATGTAGCATCTCCATATTTCCTTATTTTCTTCTCTTGTCCATTTCTTCCTTTTTGCCTCTGTAGCTCCAATCTCAGGCTGTTGATTATTGTCGTTGTGGTGATCAGTTGCTGGATGACGACCTCCAAGTACCTGACCGTCTTCCCCTTCAATTGGGTTGAATACCTGGTTGCCGGACGAAGCTCCTCTGTTGCCAGAGGTTCCATTTACGTCGTTGTCGTTTAATCCTTCATTTCTTTCCATCATTGCTGAGTTTTGCTATTTAACCCATAGCTGGACCCTACCCCTATCAGGGATAGGTACTCATTTACAGCTGAGTTGACTGAGGAAATTATGGTAAAGATCCTTTCCCAAGGAATCAACGCCGAGGAGAGCGGTCACCCATCCAACGACTGACCAGAGCCAATGTTGCTTAACTTGACTTAAGTCTATTGACGACCTAACCCACTCCTCCACGGCGCCACATTATTATTATTATTATTATTATTATTATTATTATTATTATTATTATTATTATTATTATTATTATTATCATAAAGTTGATATACAACTCTTTCTTGACAATGTACCTGGAAGCATTTCATGCAGTTATTTATTCTAATTACAATGTCTTTTTGAGCAAGTTTGTTAACTTTCTTTCCTCTGTCTCCAGGTCTGTAAAGAAACGTAAGTGTAGGTATGAGAGAGAGAGAGAGAGAGAGAGAGAGAGAGAGAGAGAGAGAGAGAGAGCTCGTTTGTTTTTCTTTAATGTTTATATCTTCAGAACATTAATAAGATTGTTTGACACGTATTAACTAATATTGTGTTCTCTAATGGGTTTCATTAACGTCTCTCTCTCTCTCTCTCTCTCTCTCTCTCTCTCTCTCTCTCTCTCTCTCTCTCTCTCTGGCATAGAGAGAAAACATACTTTACCAAAAATTAATTCAAATATTATCCGACTTTCAGCCTTCAGATTCTTAAAATGTGTTAGTTCATGTCTTTAAAAAGGAACATAAGTGAGGTTTTAAAAATGACATTTAATTTTGTGCACTAACTAAACGTTTTGAAAAGAAATCACACTTTTCCCACAACCTCGGGGATTGGGATCCTTAATTCTCTTAGAAAGGTCTTCTTAAGCAAATCAGCTTTTTGGCCATTCTTTCGTTTCACGGTCGACGTCTTCGATGTCAAAAGTTGCTCCGCGCAGAAAACCTCTGGGGTTTTAAAGCTCCGTCATGCAGTAATAAATAAAAGCTTCCATTATGTAAAAAATAATTATGAAAAGGTCGTTTGTTGAACAAAGACACACGAAGGGGGGAAAAATGAGTCTCTGCTTAATATTCAGAAGAACCGTCTTCATACGCATCCAAAGAAAAAGTTGCCAAAACCAATTAAGAACTTGTGAGATGGAAAAGGAAATTCATCTCGCTGTCACAGAACGAAGTGATGACGGCGGTTCTTTTCCTTCACACTTTTTCACTCGCTCGAAAACAAAATTTTGTTTCCATATATTACCTTGTAACAATTTTCGTCTTTGCAGATCAGTATACAGGGTATTACCTCCTATTCATTTTATATTTTTCCATAACATACAAGATATTACCTTGCTTATTTTCTTTAATCAGTATACAAGCTATTACCTTGTATTGATCTTGTTTTCGAATCAACAGACAGGGCACTGCTTTGGATTCATTTTCATATTTCATTCAACCATATTGCCTTCTAAGCATTACAGTTGAGAGACTGAATAATAATTGTCTAAGCCAATGTAATCAAAGATATGTTACTTCAGCTATAGAAACGTCATTAAGTTCAAATATGGATGTTCGCGCATAGTTATTTAATTTTTAAATGCATTAATATATTTATGAATTCGTTTATTCTGTTGTAATTTACTGTTGTAAGAAAACTATCACGTACGTACATGCTGGCATTTATGTATATGTGTTTCATAGCAATGTTATTCAGAGCATTACTAATGCGCATGCGCTTATATGTGAAGATAATATAAGTGTATGCGTATGTATACGCACGCGCCGTAAGACAGAGCGATTCGTATCAGTACGCGTGCCCATACAGCACGTCACAAAAAAAAATAAAATAAGATAAATAAAAAAGCGCCGAAATCGAGTTTTTTTTTACCATCTATAATGATGTATACATCCATCAACTATGACCGGCAGCTCTCCAGTTGCTCACCAGATGTGGTAGAGTGAGGCTGCGTCCCATGGCTCCGGAAGCGCTGCCAGATGCACGATCCATCGCTAACTTTAACCTCAAATAAAATCAGAACTACTGAGGCCAGAGGGTTGCAATTTGGTATATTTGATGAGTGAAGGGTGGATGATCAAAATACCAATTTGCAGCATTCTAGCTTCAGTATTTTTTTTTTTTTTTTTTTTTTTGTAGATGTGAGGGCGGAAGAACGAAACAGACAAAGCTGGCACAATAGTTTGCTTTTCCAGAAAACTGAAAAAAGAATTCAAATCACCTTCAAGGAACGTGAATTTTGTCTTCCTTGTTAATTAAAAGATGTTTCGTTGAGCTTTGAGTAGTTACGGAGCAAATTGGCTTAATTATTCCGGAACTATTTCGCCTTAATTACCTTACTGGATGCTTTAACTGCAACGCAGCTATTTACCTGACCTCATCTGCCTGTTACCTGCGTTTTTTTACCGGGTATCTGTCATTCATTTCATTTCATTTCTTTTTTGTTAACATATTGCGTCAGGTTTTAGTTACCATTTAGTATCTCTTGCCCTCACTGCAAATTCTCTCTCTCTCTCTCTCTCTCTCTCTCTCTCTCTCTCTCTCACTATGTGAAACTGCTTAACGCACTCACATTTTAAAAGTAATTTTACTTTTATTGCATATTAATATGCAAGTACAAGTCTCTCTCTCTCTCTCTCTCTCTCTCTCTCTCTCTCTCTCTCTCTCTCTCTCTCTCTCACACACACACACAGAGTTTATATTGCGTTCCATAAATTGTAATTATCTTGATGTTTATAGATCTGTACATATGAAGCTTTACATTTTCACGAATT
>NC_087202.1:36837761-36840261 GCF_015104395.2 Macrobrachium nipponense | reverse complement strand
GATCGTTTATTCAATTGCAGTTGTTCATATTGTTTTCCGATGTTTCAGTTTAGCAATAATCATCAAGCAATTTTCGATTATATCTCATTATTATTATTATTATTATTTATTTTTTTTTTTTTTTTTTTTGCTCTATCACAGTCCTCCAATTCGACTGGGTGGTATTTATAGTGTGGGGTTCCGGGTTGCATCCTGCCTCCTTAGGAGTCCATCACTCTTCTTACTATGCGTGCCGTTTCTAGGATCACACTCTTATGCATGAGTCCTGGAGCTACTTCAGCCTCTAGTTTTTCTAGATTCCTTTTCAGGGATCTTGGGATCGTGCCTAGTGCTCCTATGATTATGGGTACGATTTCCACTGGCATATCCCATATCCTTCTTATTTCTATTTTCAGATCTTGATACTTATCCATTTTTTCCCTCTCTTTCTCTTCAACTCTGGTGTCCCATGGTATTGCGACATCAATGAGTGATACTTTCTTCTTGACTTTGTCAATCAACGTCACGTCTGGTCTGTTTGCACGTATCACCCTATCCGTTCTGATACCATAGTCCCAGAGGATCTTTGCCTGATCGTTTTCTATCACTCCTTCAGGTTGGTGCTCGTACCACTTATTACTGCAAGGTAGCTGATGTTTCTTGCACAGGCTCCAGTGGAGGGCTTTTGCCACTGAATCATGCCTCTTTTTGTACTGGTTCTGTGCAAGTGCCGGGCATTCACTTGCTATGTGGTTTATGGTTTCATTTTTCGTATTGCACTTCCTACATATGGGAGAGATGTTATTTCCATCTATCGTACTTTGAACATAATTATTATTATGTGGCGCCGTGGAGGAGTGGGTTAGGTCGTCAATAGACTTAAGTCAAGTTAAGCAACATTGGGGCTGGTCAGTAGTTGGATGGGTGACCGCTCTCCTCGGCGTTGATTCCTTGGGAAAGGATCTTTACCATAATTTCCTCAGTCTACTCAGCTGTAAATGAGTACCTATCCCTGATGGGGTAGGGTCCAGCTATGGGTTAAATAGCAAAACTCAGCAATGATGGAAAGAAATGAAGGAATAAACGACAAGGACGTAAATGGAACCTCTGGCAACAGAGGAGCTTCGTCCGGCAACCAGGTATTCAACCCAATTGAAGGGGAAGACGGTCAGGTACTTGGAGGTCGTCATCCAGCAACTTATCACCACAACGACAATTATTATTATTATTATTATTATTATTATTATTATTATTATTATTTTTATTATTATTATTATTATTATTATTATTATTATTATTATTATTATTATCACAAGCCTATGGCTTCTAAAGAATACGATAGTTAAATTTACGAATAAAATATGTTCTTTCGAGTTATTCTGTGGTTTTGTTATCGGTTTTCCTGATGATGATTTTCATATATATATATATATATATACTATATATATATATATATATATATATATATATATATATATATATATGTATATATATATATATGTATATATATATATATATTTATATATATATATATATATATATATATATATATATATATGTGTGTGTGTGTGTGTGTGTATTAATATATATTCATATATTCTAATAATATTATATTATATTATATATATATATATATATATCTATAATATATATATATACGTACTCTGTGTATAGGTACATAATATAAAAACATAAGAGATAAAGGGGATAGAGAGAGAGAGAATACGTATTCATTATTCGCTATCTCGAGATTTTCGCAAAGATCTCCAGCGACGTGGATATGTATATGTATGTTTCGAACTGCGATAGTCTAACAATTATTTCTAATTACTGCAGTTTTCCTCTTCGGCAACACCTCTCATACGTTTCATATTTAGCGAACTATCTTTTCTCCCACCGGTCGTAATTTACTTGCTAGAAGCATTTTTGTCAGGATAAAGACAGTCCAAATGGTTTCTGAAGTTGTACGCTTGATAAACAACAATAAAACGCACGTGGGTTACTGGCGTACTGCTGTTTCCTGGTCTATGTGCGCGTGCGTGTGTTTATGTGTGTGTGCGTGTGTGTGTGTGTGTACAAGATGGTCCAGTCACACCTTCATCAGCGGTGGACGTTTCGACCATGACGGTACCACGAGAGTGGCGGTCGCTTTAGGTTTTCCAGTTGCACCTGCCGCTCGCTGTCTGACCTTCCAACCCCCTCCCTCCCTCCGCCCCCTCCGCATCATCCCGCCCAACCTTCCCAAGCCCCAACAGCCCCCCTCCCCCCCCCCTCTAATCATGTCAGTCCCTCCTAACCCGAGCTCTCCAGCCTCTTCGTTCACCTTCCTGCCGCTCGAAGCCGTCCTTCTCTCTCTCTCTCTCTCTCTCTCTCTCGTTCCTCCCGCCCTCTCCCCATCCACGGTCCCACCTACCAAGAGTCCCATACAAACAGCCCTAGTCCTGGCCCCCATCCGGCGAACAGACAGCCCCTGCCCGTTTCGTCATTGGCCCGTGTATCCTACGCTGTCTTTCCCGCCAAG
>NC_087202.1:36822761-36830261 GCF_015104395.2 Macrobrachium nipponense | reverse complement strand
TGATTCTTATGCTCAAAGAGTTATTGCAAGGTGATTCTCATATTTTTTTGGTTATTGTTAGGTGATTCTCATACTCACAGAGTTATTGCAAGGTGATTCTCATACCCTCTGAGAGTTATTGGATGGTGATTCTCATACCTGCTGCGATTTATTGTCAGGTAATTCTCACACCCTGAGAATTTGCTGAATAATTTTCATACCTTCAGAGATATTGCTTGGGTATTCTCATGCCCACAGTTATTATTAAGTGATTCTCATGACCTCTGAGAGTTATTAGTGATTCTCATACCCGCTGGTAACAATGGCAATTGCATAAAAGGAAATAAACCGTGGAATACATTAGTCAAAGTTAAATATTTATACGTATTACGACTATAAAATATTGTTACTGTGATTTCGATATAAGGAAATGCACCGTGGAATTGTTAGGTTATCGCATTGGTGTCACTGTTGTGAAAACCGGATCTAATGACGCTGTGCCACAGCAGTTACTCTGTGAATGGTGACTGTTTGTATTGTCTTACGTCGCCATGGACCGTTGTTGGCAGGAGGGCAAACTACTGCCCCCGCCGTCGTATGATTCAACTTATAAGCGAAATAGACCATTGTTTCTCTCCACTTCCTGCTAACCATACCGTCCACCAGCTCCCGCCTAATTCCCTACATAGACATCCCCCTCCCGTCTCTCCCCCCCACCTCTCTCTCTCTCTCTCTCTCTCTCTCTCTCTTGGATAGCCAATCGCCGAAGGGAAGAAGAGTTGCAACCGGAATGGTGGTAATTGAAAGTGATCGACAACGAAGCGAAAGTGATTAGGTTTGGCAGTTAACGATGTGCTGAGTCTCCAAGCAGAGAGAGAGAGAGAGAGAGAGAGAGAGAGAGAGAGAGAGAGAGAGAGAGACTTCGTCCCATTGAAATGACGTGGGCCAAACTTGTTACGGTCGATTCTCCCTTTGATGCAAGAAGAGTTGTTGGGCTTTAGTTCAGTATGTGTGTGTGTGGAGTTTTAATTCGCGTTCTTATCAGGATGATGTATTCGTTTCAGTCTCTTGATTTCGGTGTTGTAATGAATGTCCTTTGGTTTATGATCGTCAGAGGGTTGGACATACTTGTCAGTAAGAAGTTTTACAAAACATAAACATATCAAGACTGCTTACTTATTTTCTTATATACTTCAACTGATTCAGTTTTATATGCTGAAAAACGTTGTTTTCTCCTTGCACCAAGCAGAAAACCCTGACACTAATTAACATAGATTTAATAGTAAAATATTTAAGTACCGCAAGTGACGCAGTTTTCTCTTCTCAAAGCCATTGTTTCCTCTTTGCAGGAAGCGGTAATTTGATACCAATTAATAGAAATTTAGCGGTAAAATATTCAAGAGGCAAAACACCCAAGAGTCATGTTACTCCGAACTCAACATCACCGGATGGGCCGAATTGTCACTAAATCCGACCTCGTGATCTTATTGCTAAACAACAGTTGATGGGAATCACACCCGGAGTTAATCCTTGAGTGATCATCAAGAGGAATGATCTCAAACCTTTTATTATTGAATTCCTAATCCTATCAGCATCATCATTTTTCCCCTCCGCCCGTAGAGTCCCCTTTCCCTCTCCCCTTTTTCTCACCAATTTAATTACATTCCTTCCGTCTTATCCCCCTCACACCTGCCTGCCAACAACGCCCAAGCTGAAATTGACCATCCTTGATCTATGGCGTAATGGAGAAGCGCAAAATTGAGCGGGAAATATCTTATTTCTCTAAAATGTTTATGAAGGTTTCTTTATTCTTTTCTTTTGTAGGAAAGTTTTTCTGATGAAACACCATAAAAAACTTTCTTTCTTGTCGAGTTTAGCTGATGGTTCCGCTGAATTATTTTATAATAATGATGTACGAAAATAAAGCTGAAAATATAGCTAGCGAATTCATGACATCAGTCCGTTTGTATGGGATTTTCAGTTTTTGCTCCCATACTTATTTAACTGTAGCCTTTTTTTCTTTGCATACATTCGCATGCTTGTCTCTTATGTTCTAGGGCCTGTAGATCTTGCTTAAATTTTCAGTACCTGTTTTTGTTGTTGCGGTGAACTAACTGTCCGTGTGTCGACAGGGACTCTTGCCCCTGAAAACGGTTTTTAAGAAGGCGATGCGAAAGCCGCTCCTGTTCTCATAATCGTCCCCCCATTGGAATTTTAATCAAGCAACGTCGCGGATGACATTTGCTGGTACAGCTCAGCTTTGCTCTTTTAAGAGATCAATAAAGTAAACTGTGATTCGACAAACGCTAATGCTAAGATATGAACTCACCATAATATATCACGTAAACAAATACGTCTAGACGATGCAAAGGGTGAGATTATGTACAGAAATAAGCATTCAAAATGTGATATTTAGCCCTCTCTAAAAATGTTCAAGCTCAAATTGATAAAAAAAAAAAAAATGCTTCGTAATGCCTAAAAATCCCCAGACATTCTAATCGGGTAAAGAAAGGTTGCCGGTAACTCAGTAGGTGGCAAAAAGCAAGATAAACAATGTTTAACTTGGTAATAAAGTTAATGGCTGCAATTTTGATCATATGCAGCATGAGAGACAGTAGCCACTGATTGATATATACACAAATCTAGAGATCTCAGCGATGCTGACTGCATTGCTGATTGATTTATTGCAAGAATGAGAAGGTCAGAGAATTCCGAGCTGGTTTCAGGCGGCTTCAGAACTTCTCAAGGACTTCAAAACTACCAGTTTTGTGTCCAGTTCAGAGAATAGAACTCCCGTGTACCTGCCTTATGTTTCTGGAGTGTTTAAAAGTTTAGCGAAAGAGAGTAGTGCTAAATAGATTTTCAGCATTATTCACTTGGTTTAACGATTGTTTGAAGAGGCAGCTTGATGAACGAATTAATGTGATCCAAAAGGCAAGAATTATTATTCACAGAACAGACAAGTTAATAAACATTTTAGGTCAACTGTACTGCGTTTTCCGACAAGAAGGAATCGATCTCCAGTTATCAAAATTAATTGAATATTGGCGATGGGCTAAGGTAGAAGCAGCCTTTTAATTGGAAATACAAATATCAGGCGTTACATTTAATGTAACATCAAGTAAATAACATAGACATAACGAGAACATGACTTAGTTATACTCATATTCTAAAGCCAAATTAGTTTTTGAAAAATAATTAAGTAGTTAGGCAAGTCCAAATTAGATAAGTTGATAATATATGAAAGTTCAAACGCTCTGGCAAGATGCAATATAACAAATTACACCTGAAAAATAGAGCTAAACTCTGGGGAAATAAGCAAATAGACTTTAGAATATATAATTGTCTCCCCCATACGCTCTACGCCGAACAGAGTACATGAAGCCAAACAATTTCGTGTTAGGTTAGCTGTAACAATACTGTAATAAGTAACTTATCTTGATACAATCACAAATGTAACTTCTGTCCCCGTGACCCATTAACCACGGTTCGAATCCCAGTGTGGCTGTCCGAGTTCGATTCCTCACTAGACAGTCTTAGGGATTTAGTAAGCGCTAGGTGAAGCCCGCGTTGACTTCTTGGAAAGCACGTAGTCTGGATTCTGCCGTAATCTGGAAGTTCATTTACTAAACATAGTCTAGAATCTGCGTTAATCTGGAAGTTCATTTACTAAACATAGTCTGGATTCTGCATTAATCTGGAAGTTCATTTACTAAACATAGTCTGGATTCTCCGTTAATCTGGAAGTTCATTACTGAAGGATGTGAATTCTCAGACGCGTGTGAACTCTGAATATACAGTGGAGGAGAGAAGTGTTGAATAATCTCCTCAAAACTTCACACAAGAGGAAACTGTCCTTTCACAAATGATAACGTAAGCTAGTTTTGGAGTGAACAGCTGAAGAATTGCCTTTTGCCATTTTAACAGCCAGTTTCAGATTTACAAAAAATATGCAAATAAGAAACGAATATTTCTCTTATCTAATATGAAAGTAAAATTAGCTCTGTTAAAGTATCAGCAACAAGTTACAAATGGCCATCAACAGGTAAGATAAAAAAGATAAATCTCATAGATATAGGAAAAACACAGAATGATTACCCTCCAGTCTCAGCATAAAGGAAGGAAAGTTAAACAAATAAATTGCATACAGTGACCAAATACAATACAATGACAGCCAGTACACTCAGATAAAGAAAGTGAAATCGAGACACTTGGATCCAGCAGCGAGAACGAAATGGCACAGTTGTCGTGTGGCAGAGTTTATTATGAATGCAATTAATACATGCCAGGGTGACAATGAGCCATAAGCAATTCAAGCTATAAATATTCACACTAAAAGCAACGAAGTAATTTTCCTGCTGTGGGTGTACGCTAAGTCCGTATCCCCCACCCTTATTCCGCCTCTCTCTCTCTCTCTTTCTCTCTCTCTCTCTCTCTCTCTCTCTCTCCTCTCTTCTCTTTATTTCAGGCCTCTCCACTCCCTGGCGTTGCTCCACGTAATATTCTCTCTCTCTCTCTCTCTCTCTCTCTCTCTCTCTCTCTCTGCCTTTATTTCAAGCCCTCTCCACTTCCCGGCGCTTCTCCGCTTAATATTTCTCTCTCTCTCTCTCTCTCTCTTCTCTTTATTTCAGGCCGCGCTACCTTCTCCCTGGCGTTGCTCCACGTTAATATTCCTCTCTCTCCTCTCTCCTCTGTCCTTTATGTCCTTTAAATTCCCAAACCCTCCATCCCCTTCCCGGCTGCCTTCTCCGCTTAATAATATCTCTTCTCTCTATCTCTCTCACTCTCTTCTCTCTCTCTCTCATTTTCATCCTTATTTTCAGGCCTCTCCACTCCCGTGGCGTTGCTCCCACGTTAATAATTTCGTCTCTCTCTCTAGTTTAATTTAAAGCCTCTGCACTCCTAGGTGTATTTTTTCATCCGGCGTAATATTCTTCTCTCCGCTCCTCTCCTCTCTCTCTCTGGAGTTTATTTAAAGCCTTTCCACTCCTAGGTGGTTCTCCACGTAATATTCTCTCTCTCTCTAGTTTATTTAAAGCCTCTGCACTCCTAGGTGTTTCTCCGCGTAATATTCTCTCTCTCTCTCTCTCTCTCTCTCTGGAGTTTATTTGAAGCCTTTTCACTCCTAGGTGTTTCTCTGCGTAATCTCTCTCTCTCTCTCTCGCTCCTCTTTACTCTTCTCTTTTATTTCAGGCCTCCTCCACTCTGGCGTGCTCGAGTTAATATTCTCTATCTCTCTCTCTCTGCCCTTTATTTCAAACCCTCTCCACTTCCCGGCGCTTCTCCGCTTAATATTCTCTCTCTCTCTCTCTCTCTCTCTTCTCTTTATTTCAGGCCTCTCCACTCCCTGGCGTTGCTCCACGTAATATTCTCTCTCTCTCTCTCTCTCTCTCTCTCTCTCTCTCAACTCTCTGCAGTTTATTTCAAGCCTCTCCACTCCTAGGTGGTTCTCCGCCGTAATCTCTCTCTCTCTCTCTCGCTCCCTCTACTCTTCTCTTTATTTCAGGCCTCTCCACTCCCTGGCGTTGCTCCGCGTAATATTCTCTCTCTCTCTCTCTCTCTCTCTCTGGGCGTAATATTTCAGGAAGCAGAGTGACCCCTGGCACTCATGAATATGTTTGGTTAACCAACAAAACCCAGAAGTCCACGGAACTTCCAGCAGCAGTAGATTCTCAGTTTTCCAACCGCTAGATTTTCTGTTTGTTTTTCTTTCAGACTCGTGTGAGGGAGACCGGCTCTTTCTTTTCAATTTTATCATTGTTTATTTACTTCCTTTTGAATACCGAATACTTCGGTAACCGAGCCAGGCCTTCCATTCGTCTGTGTGTGTGTGTGTGGGTGGGTGTGTAAGTAAGCGTTCTTGTGTGTGTTTTTAGAGAGAGAGAGAGAGAGAGAGGTTATCATTCTTATTGAGGGTCGATAAGGACGTCGCTTGACCAGGGAGACAAGGGGATTGACGGTAGATGGACCGTCACAGACAGAAATCAATACGTAACATATAGGCCACGTAATTGCGAGAATTGACAGTGGGTCACCCGACCATTATGTGACAGACCCGGTACCGTTTATAAACTAATTTATTCGTTTGTATTATATACGTTATGTCATAATTTGAAACTATATATATATATATTATATATATATATATATATATATATATACATATACATATACATATATATATATATATATATATATATGTATATATATGTATATATATATATATGCATATATATATATATATATTACGCTGAAAAAAGGGTATAAAAGTATTCTTTTAATGAAGTTGAAAATAAATGTTAACTGACGCACACAGTTTCTTTATATAGCATGAACAGAGTGCATTAAAACATTCATTTATATACACCTGCACACACACAAACAAACACCCATTTTTTCACATACACAAGTACATATATAGTATATATATATATATATATATATATATATATATATATATATACTATATATATATATGTGTGTGTGTAGAGAGAGAGGAGAGAGAGAGAGAGAAAGCACATGTAGTATGTATTTATATATGTTTGTATGTATGCATGTATATATAAATGAATGTTTTATGCACTCTGTTTATACTATAAACAATCGGTGTGCGTCAGTAACAGCTATTTCTAACTTCATTAAAAGAATCCTTTTATACCCTTTTTGTCTCTCATTCCATCGCACACCGAGACAGGTGTTACAAGATTTGGCGGCAGGTGAGGATAAAAGCAGGGAACAATCGTCATCACAGGCAGGTGGAGTCTTTGTAGCGAGAGTAATAGCTTCGCTGTAAGGTGGGATGATGCTGAGAGTAGCGAGGAACCCCTCAGGGGAGCAGCTGCATCTCACGCGTATTCTCTGCTTACTGGGTCAAAAAGGCCTTGAACTGACTACGTTTAGTATCTCTCTCTCTCTCTCTTTTTGGTGTTTGCTTGCTTTTTGATAAAATTTGATACTGTTAACTTCTCAAGTATTTGTACGAGCCGAAATCGTAGGTTTGCCGTAGAACTATGATGTTATGCGAGAACAGTGACCTAGAGTCTTTAAATCTTAGCATTACAGGCGTGTAATTCATATTCCCGAGTAATCACATACTACATACATATTGCAAGAATGCTACTCACAAAGTTGCTTAATCAGGGAGGCAAATTCAGTTTATACGTCCGAATGGTGTACTGAAATACCCGCGCCAGATCAAATGCCTGTCATGCGCTTGTCACGTGTGTTGAAAGACTGCTTGATATCTGTTGCCAAAATTTCAGATTATTAAATTCTGGTTTCGTATTTCAAAACGATCAAGTTATGCGTCAGGAAGATAGATAGAATGATGGGTTCAGTGTGTGTAGTTTGTTGTTGATGTCGTATGTTTACGCTAAATTCTTTTTTCTTTATAGCCTATGCTACTTTGTTATTGAATCAGGTTGTGTATCTGTAGTGCTGATTTTCTTCTGAAACAGCTTGGATAGAAATATGTTTTACAGGCAATGTGATGTTGTTGCTCAGTAATTTATACAAAGGCAT
>NC_087202.1:36815261-36817761 GCF_015104395.2 Macrobrachium nipponense | reverse complement strand
AGATATATATATATATATATATATATATATATATATATAATATATATATAATATAAATATATATATATATTTTAAATAGCTTCTGTACTGAACTTGAAGCCAATATAACATCGCTTACGTACATAATTGCTCTCAAGACCTGCAACCGTAGCGTGGGTCTGAATAAAGCTCTACAGTTGCCAGGACTCATAACATGAGTGATGGCAATGCCAGGGAATAAACACACATCCGTCTATCACTGCATTTGCAACGTATGTGCTCAGTGCGTAAAGTATGGCACTTAATGATCCTAACAGACTTCCAATAAACATATCAATAATTCAAAATAGCGCTGCCTCTGTAAAGATACAATAAAGATAGGGCCCTTTTTTTCAAATACTTAACGTTAGCATAATATATATATATTATATATATATATATATTATATATATAAGTATATATATATATAATATATATTTATATATATATATATATATATATATACTATATATATATATATATATATATATCATATATATATATATATATATATGATTTATATGCATTATATGAAATCATTTTTATTGGAACTATATATGGCATATTAATTCCAAGCATTTATTCAACTAATTATTTTATTATTATTATTATTATTATTATTATTATTATTATTATTATTATTATTATTATTATTATTATTATTATTATTATTATTATTATTATTATTATTATTATTGCTGCTGCTGCTGCTGTTGTAGTTGTAGTCCTCGCCAGTGTTTAAACTAAAACTTTTCTCTGTTACAGGTAGGTGAGGTGACATCTAGCCACAGAAAAGACATATACAGGTTGGTGAGTACTTACTTTACTTTCTTAAGGAGGCTTCCGGTTTGTGCAAGCTGCTGATATATAAACGTCAGGTTTAAGAATAGCATTAACAGTTTTTTTTTAAATAAACATTTTACAAAGATAAATCTGGAAATGTTGGCAATCTTAGCTATCTAAACCACAGTAATTCTCTTAGAAGTATCATTTGTTCTTGGTGGTCAACCCGTCGTAAATGTTTGAAAATAATCCTTCTACGTTTCAAAGGCTTTATTTGTCTCAATATCAACCTACAGCAGTCAATTCATTCTCTGACTAATATTCTCAATATGAACATCATATAAAGGGAAAATTTTCACTGTGTATACTCAAAAATGACAAAATATATTACATATGAACATATCCTTACGTTGCCTCCTGACCCAAAGTTGAAAGTAACTTGAAATTAATCTAATAAAATTGTTTTTCTTGAAGTTGGAGCCTATCCTACGTCATGATTGGTTTTTTATTATTCAGGGGATAAGCCTACAAACTACTTTGTTATTGTTGTTGTTGTTCTTGCTGCTGCTGTTCTCGTTGGAGGTTAGGAAAGCCCATGGAAAAGCCTAAAATGGTCTGAAAAGGTGTCTTGCGTTGAGTTAAAAATAAAGAAATTTTGCAATAGGATTTTTATAGTCTATTTATTAGAATGAAAATGTAAAAAAATACGTAATGTGCATTTTAAACAGTACAGAACAACTATTTCTAATAAATAGAGCGTATTTATTTAAATTTTCGTTGGCGAAACAACATGCTATTTGACCGTAGATTTTAGCACGTTCCCCGAGTAAACTGAAGTTTGGATCATGCCTTTTTCCTCTGGAACAACAAGAAATCTCTTGAAAGGTTTCGAATTTTTAAAATTGTGATTTTAAACGTATTACTGAGGGTAAAAGAAAATTGCACTTTGTTATACTTTTCTCTCCTTTTACTCTTCTTTGTGAGAATTTTGGTTAACACTTGGGGACTTATTATTATTATTATTATTATTATTATTATTATTATATTATTATTATATTATTATTATTATTATTATTATTATTATTATTATTATTCAGAAGATAAATCCCTGTTCATATGGAACATACTTATAGGGGCCATTTACTTGAAGTTCAAGCTTACGAAGAAATAATATTATGATGTTCACTTGAAAGAAGTTACGGAAGATAATAGGAGTTACCAAAGAAGATATCAGTTAATAGAAAAACTAAATATATTTATAAATTAGTTAATAAATCAGTAAAATATAAGTAAAGTAATAAAACACAAGGTGATTTGTTTCATGGTAGCAATGCATTGTATATTTTAATTACACATCCTCGAGCTTCTTGGACATTGCAATCATTTAGGTATGATAGGCTTACGCATATTGCTGAGGGAAAACTTGCCGGAGATTCTTCTTTGGTTGCCTTCAATTTCTGTGAGTGATTGCCTGCTCACACACTAAAGCTTTTCGAGATGATTATTAATGGTCCTTAACCTTCTTCACTTGTAGGCAGTCGAATCCCCAAATATCGCTTCAGGAGCTAGGAAGAGCCTATTATTATTATTATTATTATTATTATTATTATTATTATTATTATTATTATTATTATTATTATTATTATTATTATTGAAGAAACAAATCCACAGCTATGTATACATAACTGTGGATTTATTT
>NC_087202.1:36800261-36805261 GCF_015104395.2 Macrobrachium nipponense | reverse complement strand
TCAGTGAAAACAAGCATGAAAGTCTTAAAACACGGATGGTAAACAATTTGAAGTTGTGGAAATTCGACTTACATAAGTGAGAGCTGAAGAAGAAAACAGCAGGTAGCTTTTTCTTGGTTACTGGCATTTTGTGGTCAAGTTTTTTTCTCCTCGTCAACTAACAGAGCGACCAGATTATTAAGGAAATTTTGATTTATTTCTTTTTATGGCGTTGCGTGATGACCCGTCGCCTTTAATGTCCACCGGCTTGCAACTCGAGCTTTACAAAGACAAACAATGATTTTATCCTTTGAATAAAAAATTACCGATTCACAGCTTTCACGACGGCCATTCTTAGACACACCTGTAATATTTCCCCGCTCGGTGCTCGTTTTGGTTCATGCAAGCTTTCCGTGCTGGCTTGTATGTGTTGATGTTAGTCGACTGTCTCGAAAGATCTCGTTTTGATCAATCTGTGTCTTCATTGATGCGTTTACGAAAAACATCCTTGTCATTACTGTCACTGCCTTGTTGTTGCCGCTGCAGTATTGCATGATTCATTTGCATGATTCACTTCCGACGCGATTCATGTTTTTGTGAGTCGACGTCTTCGAGCAAGCTGCGAATTCGTTAAGACTTAATTTGCACGAACGAGATCGCGTCTGTAGACACTGCAGCCACGCAACGGAAGAACGTGGCCAATATAGTGTCCCGGTAAACAAACCAGATCGGTCGTTACTCGGTCAATTTAATTAGAACATGCATCCTTCTTGCTTGGGGAATCACGCACGCGTCGCCGGGATCCACAATTATCCGGACGGTCGGCCGGTTTTTTTAACGTAAATGGGCTTTACATGGCCTGAAGGAAGGGTAAATTGAAACGCAAAACCTTGACGCTTGGACTTACGTCGAACCCAGGGCGCGCAACCTTGAGTTTAGGTGAAACCCAGGAACTGCAACTGGAGGTTCAAACGAATAGCCCTCATATAATTTCCTTATTTGAGGATGTAGGGGCGCCCTTCAGTCTGGATTTAGGTTATTTTCTGGTTCTCATACGCGTAGTGCGGTGGAAACCTCAAACACTTGAAGTGTTTGCTGTAAAGAAGGTCGTTCTCCGAAAGAGCTCATTTTTCATATTCAAATTTTGCATTTTAAACCATTTTTTCCCTTATTTACGAGTGGAGAGAGAGAGAGAGAGAGAGAGAGAGAGAGAGTATTTTATGAACTGTTCCTCTTCTCTCGTCGGGGACTTGCCGTTTCAATTAGAAAGTGTGAGAGAGAAAACGGGAAGGAAAGTTTTGCTATGTTATTAGAAAGGCTATTGGATTGACAGATGATAACACTGTAGTAAAGAAAAGATAATTTTTTTATTTCGTTTTTTAAAGCTTACAAGTTTGTAAACTTTATGATGATTTTATTAAACTGCTTAAAAGTTTATCATTTGCCATAAAACGCTCTTAGTCCCTTGTAAAGAAAAAGTTCCTCGAATTAAGAAAAAAAAAAAAGAAAATCAGTCATAACCTTCGAATCAACATCTTGATGAAGGTATACGGAAATTATGAGAGCCAAAGGTAGGTGCGACGAAAGAAACTCAAACATAAATTTTTATGTGAGTCGGTGAGTTCGAATAATCTTGCGTTACAGATTAGCCATCGGACCGTAAGTAGGAATTAAAGAAGTGGAGAAATTTATGTCCTCGCCGTGATCGTGATGTGGATAGGAAGGTGGTTAATTCCTTGTGGCGAAAGAGTATAAATTAGCATGTGTATGGATTTTTGTATGAAGTCAAAGCGTATGTTATGTATATACTATTACGTATTATATTTAGTTTATCTATATATGATTATATATATATGATATCTATATAATATATTATATAATTTATATTTATAAGCTATATATATATGTTTTATATATTATGAATATATATATATATATACATGATATTATTATATATTAATATCCAATATCAATATATAATATAATTATGAGTATATATATATTATATATATATATTATATTATATATATATATATATATAGTTATATATATATATATTTGTGTGAACGAAGTAATTTTACAACTTTATTTATTGCGTTAACCATTCTTCATAGTAGTACCCGAATTTTAATTTATTTATTAACAATAAAAATGTTTATATGTGTGAGGATCTGAGGGATTTGCAGACATAGCTCTCCACCTTCGTGTGCTTTTCATCGACCTCGTAATGCACACATTGTTTGCTGCTCCTTTTCGTTACCCGAGTCTCTCTCTCTCTCTCTCTCTCTCTCTCTCTCCAGCCTGCCCGTGTATATATATTTCAGATAATGTGGCTCAGCTGACTCCATCATAGCAACCACAGCGGAAACACCTATCCGGACCTGAGTCGTTTATTTATTTGATAGCCGGTGCTCAGGGAATATGATGATGATGGAGAGAGAGAGAGAGAGAGAGAGAGAGAGAGAGAGAGAGAGAGAGAGAGAGAGAGAGAGAATTTTTCCACGTGGGGTTATCTGCGGGACCCAAAGTGCAGGTTCTTTTAAAACCATAGGAATATAAATTCCCCCTAGATATAAAGAAACTACCGGCCACCGAAAGAAAATCAGTCTTAGTTTGGGGATAGAAAATCTCTACAAATCAAACGCGTTTTTAAGTGTTGCATGTATATTTTATTTTCGTCGTTGTGTGAACGTTTAAGCGGAACTTTATATTAGCGAATAAATCTATATAAATCTATAAACCATCAAATAATGAAAAAGTTGTATGCACTCTTTCATCACCTACTCTATGGTTTGTTGAGGGCTTTTGCAGTGAATGTAATATTCACATATCTTTGTATGAACCAAGATCTATAAAACTGTAAATATTAAGCTGTGAATATCGCGTTGTGTACGTCTGAGCGCACAAGTGGTGTATCGAATGTAAATGTCTGCAGCGTAAGGTAGTGTGAAAATAACCGCCTACGTGCGCCTTCATATGTGGGCAAGTCCCAGATAGCTACGGCCGTCGAGGAAAGTATTTATTGCACGCTCTAGCCGAGATATCTTGGCTACACCATCTACACAACGGTTTTAGGGAGTCGCGGGCGACGATGGCGCCCCGAGATACGGATCGCGTCGCACTTCTACGCTGCCGTCAGCATCCCATCCTATCCCCTCTACCCAACCCCCTCCCTCCCCTCCTCTATTGCGTCAACTGCGTACACGCTCTCACTTAGAGTCCGTACGCTCCTACAGGTCCTTTACTCCTACGATCTGAAGCGTATTGTGGTTTTGTATAAATACAAAGCAAAACTTCGTCTTTGATGGCATAAGTGGCTATTTAGAAGCTGTGCAGTTCGGCGCTATAACGTTGGATAGTGCCGTTTCCCTGGCCGAGCATCTCTTCCTTAGGACTGTTTATTTTCTTACTTAGAATTTAATTACGGATTTTTTTGTCTTTTTAGTAGTCGTTACTGCGGTTGCCTTATATTGCGTCCCACCTTAATTTCTTTGATGTATATTTTAGGCTGAACGCTCTCCTCTGATCAGCTGCATTTCGATCACCGGTGCTGTGATCATCAATATTTTAGATGAACTGGGATTTTGATCTTTCTACTAAATGTTGGCATTCTCACTTTTATTTAAAAAGAGAAATAATGTCGTTCTAACGCGCTAGCAGCTCTTGGTAAAGTTACAAATTCCAGAAAGTCTCTTTTAGATAACAGTCCGTGACTACTTTCTTTTCTCATCCTGAATGCCTAATTCCACGGATTGTTGTTTATGTTTTCCAGATTCCTCTTACTAGTCCCGATTTTAGTTGATGAGTTGGTCTATGCAAGGTTTAGTCTCATACTCATTATTGACATCGCCATCCGTATTCCATCGTGTCAAGTGTTAATCTCTCTCTCTCTCTCTCTCTCTCTCTCTCTCTCGTGTTATGATCATCAGCCGTCTCATTTCTCTACTTTTTGAATGCAGTTGAGCACTTCAAAATCCCTTAGGCCTAGCCGCCGAGGCAACGCTAATATAAATGCCGACAATAGGTCTCCTCCTTTGTCTTCCTTGTTTACTTTAGGAACTTGAAAGGGCTTCCCCCACTTTGCGGGCCGCGGCTTTTGTAACACAGCGATTCCGTAAATAATTTCAATGTAAAAAATATGGAAACGGAGAGTAGAAAGAGAAAATTGTTGCTGAGGTAAAAAAAAAAAAAAAAAAAAAAGAGGCTTCGCTAGTTGTGGCAAGTTGCTGGCTAAAGCCCGCAGGGCATTCGCCGTTTTCTTTTGGTGGCTCGTAACCAAACCACCCGTTCCCCATACCTACACCCGCACATCTCCCACCTCCACTCATCACCCCTTGACTGCCTTTCCCATTTTTCGACCCAAAGTACCAGAATGCTTTTAGATGAACAGCCTGCTTTTTTGTTCAAGACAGTCTTCGAACACAGCTTTCGCAATTCGAGACGTTCGAACTGGGTCAGCTGTTCAAGCATTCTAAGTCCTTCGTTGTTTGAATGGAAGTTGCGAAAATAGCCTTTGAAGACAAACTGAAGAGTTGGCTTTGATAAAAATTTATTTATGTTTGTTTAGCGTATGGCGTTCCTATATGCCTCTTAAAACTCACCTATATGGCAAGATATTAAAAGTAGTTTTGAATGAAAAATGACATTTGAAGTTGAAAAGGTGACTATGCTGCGCCTGGAGAGAAAATATGCTTTAGAAAATCTTTGTTTTGTGCACTTAATACTTACAGTCCCATAATATTGTAATTTAGCTCGTGGATTCATTATAAACTACTGATTGGGATCTTGCCACACGCATGCGTCAAATTCTTGCGTCATATTGCGATAAGTTCAACGGAATTAAATGATCTTATCCTGGCGGAATATTATCCATTGCTTATTTGCCAAATCCTAAGCTGTTATCACACTGCTTGGCCCTTTAACGTAATGTGGTTAATTCGGAAAGGAGGTAAATCGCCTGCCATTATCTCTCTCTCTCTCTCTCTCTCTCTCTCTCTCTCTCTCTCTCTCTCTCTCTCCTT
>NC_087202.1:36782761-36795261 GCF_015104395.2 Macrobrachium nipponense | reverse complement strand
ATCTATTTCTGATGCTCTTACCATACAGCTTGATGTCGTCCATGAACATCAGATGGTTGATTCTGTTGCCTCTTTTTCTTGAGTTGGTACCCGGCATCCATCTTCTGTAGTACTTTTGTCATGGGAATCATGGCTACTACGAAGAGTAGTGGGGACAGTGAGTCGCCCTGGAAGATCCCTCTCCTGATATTAACCTCTGCTAGTCTTATTCCGAGCTTGTAAGTATTGTATTCCAGTTGCGCATTGTATTTTTGAGGAAGCTGATGGTATTTTCCTCTGCCCCATATATTTTCAGGCATTCTATTAGCCCATGTGTGTGGTATCATGTCGAGGCTTTCTTATAGTCTATCCATGCCATTATTTATTATTATTATTATTATTAATTATTATTATTATTATTATTATTATTATTATTATTATTCTACGGCATTCTTCAGTTATTTTGCAAACCGCAAATCAAATCAGTTTTCTAAACATCTTTCAAACATAGGTAACGTAAAAATCAAAGCATCATTCTCTCTCTCTCTCTCTCTCTCTCTCTCTCTCTCTCGGCAGACATTTTGATCTTTTATCGATGCAAGTGCACGCACGGACATTTACGTTTATGCCAGAGAGCTGGTCGATGGAGGTCATTTCTTTTTTAAGAGGAGGACGTCGTTCAGTCGCCCGGGCAAATGTTTGGTAGTCAAGTTGGCAACCGCTTCCTCCTGAGTCTCGCGAAGGGCGCTGTCCTTAACCGTTAAAATTCTTTGCGCCCAAGAGGCAGCCATTGACGTTATCGTAGGCTAATCACTTGTTTTTTACCCAAAGTTCTCACTGACATCGGCTAAGTGTTTAGATAAAAATACATTGGTCTGGGAGCCATAGGTGCAGCATGGCTGTTAACCCATTTGCCTTCTCTCTCTCTCTCTCTCTCTCTCTCTCTCTCTCTCTCTCTCTCTTCATTCTGTCTCTTTGTAAATTATCATCGTTATTTAATTGGTAGTGCCTGCTTTTAACATCCATTTTTTTTTTAAATGCAGCGGCATGAAATTTTCATTCACCATCAATTTCCCGCTCAAATTGAAAATGATGGTTTTATATCTATTTTGTTGCCCATTCATTTTAGCCCTCAGCGATGCGATGACAAATGAAATGTGGACACTAAAGCCCGTAGAGTTTATCCGTCACTGACACTGATAAAATGCCTGATTGGTTTGTTCATTCATTTGTCAGAATGCATAGCTATATACTAGTTTTTATCCGTTTTGTGAGGATACAGATGTATATATATATATATATTATATATATATATATATATATGATAACGTCGGTGATTGATAATTTTGATTTCTGCTGCTGAAACTTACATCCTCTTACATCCCGATTGCGAACAGACTGTAGAATATAATTGTCCAGTATCCAAAGAATTCATGATAGGCTTATGAAGTATATGATTGACACAAACGTGTGTCTGTGTATGAGACAATCATGTATGTGTGACTGTGCATACTACATGCACTTTATTGATTGTACGCAGAATAGAGTGGCACGGCAGAATGGTTTTATGTAACAGACAGAGAGAGAGAGAGAGATAGAGAGAGCAGAATGTCGCTTGGAGATTAGAAAGAGAAGCAGGGCGTGTAGAAAGAAAAAAGAGGAAGAGAAGGAGAAGGGAATATGGCAAGGGAGAGGAGGAGGAGGAGGAGGAGGAGGACCTTAGAAAAGAAGCTTTTGATCCACCGTGTAGTGTTGGGAAATGAACTCTGGACAGTTGCCAGGGAATTCGCAAGGACGCCTTAGCCCTGTTTACTTAAGGTTCCCTCGCAAGGAATACTTGGGCCGCCTTGTTGTTAGGTTATATGTGTTTTTCTGTGTGTGTATGTTTGTGCGTTTGTGTGCCCTTTCTCCGTCCTTTTATTTCACGGCTGCTGGTATGCGACGCACCCTATTTATGCCGAGAGAGAGAGAGAGAGAGAGAGAGAGAGAGAGAGAGAGAGAGAGAGAGAGAGCAGAGTGCGGGGGAGGAACTCCCTAGAAAGTTCCTGAAGATTACTTTCACCTTGTAGGCTCGTCATATCTCCTTGTTTGGTTGCATAAGGAGAATATTGGCAGGGATGAGATCCCATTTGACATCCACATAGACCTTGAAGGCTCTCGTTTTCATAACCCGGATGTCCTGGTGGCTTTATCGCTAAAGTAGCCTTGTGGCTGAAAGGGTGTGTTATTTCTTATCTGCACTTTAGCATTGAGTTACTAAGTGATGAAGTGCTTTTCTTTGGTTAATGAATCTCACTTATGATTTGAATTAATACTGGCAACTTGTTCATCTAAATTAAATGAAAGCGTCGTGTATGGCATTTTTTTTAATCGGTCAGATCCTTAACTTGTTTCTTTCGCATTACTATCAAAAGAATTATATTTTCCAGATATAATAACCTGGTTTAATCGCCTTCTTACTATGATTACGTTATGACTTTGAATTTATTTACCTTTCTGTGCTTACATTTACCTTTACCTTTTCCATTTACCAATACTTCATCATGCTTCCAGTAATTTCAACAACTTTCCATTGCCTATCATTAATTAACACATTTATCATTCTGCTAACGTCAACCTCTTACAGTGTCTCCTAGTCTCGTAAGTTATTATTGCATCCTTTTCACTTTCCTCAACTTTATTCTGTACTATAACAATATATATTCGGTACAGATACATAAACTTGTTGTGTGTGCGTGTGAGTGTTGAAAATGTTAATTTCATCGATAATATTGTGACCTATGAGGGAAATGTACAGATATTCGCACTGGCTCGTATAAATTACAACCCTTTGCCAAAATAAATTGTTCAGATGTCATGTAACTTTAAAATGGACACAAGGTTGTACCAATTTATTTTTATTATCTTACTGCCACCTGTGACACCCAGTTGTCAACCGTTTGCCAAAGTGAGCAGAGATCCCTGAACTGACTGCCAAGTACCCAAGTTTTATCAGTACTGATAATTTCACACGTCATATTTATATGTATAAGCATGAATTCCCACGTCTAAAAGAATTTTTTCTGGAGAAAATTAGACAAGAGGCTCTCTCACATTCATCTCTTGTTATTAAAACATTATTGATAAGATCTGGTTAACTTAAAGCTGCATAATCAATCCGATAAACCCATTTTGAGAGCAGGCAGCAGAAAACAGTTACGTCTTACGATTATATCGTTATGTAATTCGTATTAGGAAGTTGTCATAAGTTTCCATATTACCTGAATTAGGTGCAACAAACTTTGGTTGCAGATGTAACTAGTTGACTGACCCACTAAGTGGATGACTGATTTTAGACTAAGCGACTGCTGTTGATACTGTTTTGAATATTTTATCCAGTATTAATATATAAAATGTATATATATATATATATATATATATATATATATATATATACATACATATATATATATACTACATATATATATATATATATATTATATATATATATATATATATATATAATGCACACACACACACACATGTTTATATAATATGTATTTATTTATATATGTGTAATAGATAGATAGATATTCAGTTATGTGCATTTTCAACATTCATTCTTATTTGTAAAGACACAAATCATCGGTTCTTTTATTGAAGCATTGTGTTACAGCTATTACTTAAAAGAAAAGCTAAGAACAGTACAATGTAATCAGTATGTATTTTTTTTTTCTTTATAAAATACAGTAGGAAATGTTGGAGATTAATTTATGAAGTGCATATTCTACCGTTGCAGTCCCATCAAAGATAAAACGTCTCTCATAGTCGGATGCTCTTGTTAGGATAGGCCTTGTTAATGGTGGATCCCGAATTTCTCCCGAGGCCTAATCCTTTATTAGAACTTATGAAAACAAAGTAATCAGAAGAGCCGGGTCAGCGCCCCATTAAAACAAGCCATAACCTAATCCGGCCACCTCGTAACATGTCCCATTTGTCCAAACTTTGGGACTGTTTCACACTTGATATAAAAATTTGATGATGGCGCTGGATGACTCGAACGACTCATTAAATATGACTTGGGGCCTCGTTTCAAGGCGCTTTAACAACCAGCAGCTACTGTTAATTACCAGAAGTTGCCAGCGTTATTGCTTGGGTCTACTAGAAGTGTCGTATTTTTGTATGTTCCCCTCACCGCATAGATTTAGATTGTTCCTGGAAAGGTATTATTCTTCTGTATAGTTGTACGAAGGGTAGTGGGAATGTCGTGATGTAGATTGTAACTTTTGCGGACGTTGTGTTTAGAGGACAAGGAATAAAATTAAAGTGGAATGAAATTCATAAAGGATAACTAAACGTATACATTGACTTTGTTTTCCATTCAGTTATTTCCTATTTGTATGAAAAAGAAAATTTTTATGGAAACACGTGTTCCATGTACCAGTCTTTGGAACACCGAGAATAAATATTGTGGAACAAATGATAATGAAAAACGCTGTTACTTGTCGAGGAAAATGGTATATATTTCAGTATGTGCAACTGGAAATAAAATAATACATGCGCATGTATATTTTGCACTCCAGGGAAGCTATTGCTCTCTCTGTCGAAGTGTAAATGCTTCTAGAAAGTGTCTCATCTGGCACGTATTCTTGCCCTTGGGTACAGTGAGAATACTATGGTAGAAATGATGAAAGCAAATTGTTTTATTTTCATAAATAAAGAGAGAGAAATACTAACAAAGTTACCTGGAAATATAAAACGTTCTGTGTGATATTTTACCGGATTTGTATGCCGTGAAGCAAGCGAAAATGCGGAGGAAAAAATAAATAGAAGACGCAGCATCCGATCTCAAATCCTGCTTTTCAGAAATACTGGGAGTTGTGGCCACAACCCACAGAGAATATTAAAGAATAAAAGGAGATGATGAGAAACCGGGGAATATATGAGTCGAATAATGCATCTTCAGTCTCTCTCTCTCTCTCTCTCTCTCTCTCTCTCTCTCTGCATCTTACATCTGACCCAACAAAGTCTAATTCAACTTGTAAATCTCTGGAATCTCTGAGGTTAAGTCCGTGGTTAGCCCTTCAGGGGTTCATGGAGAATGAGCCTTCCTGAACTGGCAAAGTTTGCCGAGGTAAAGAAGAGGCGAAGAAGAATGGAAGCGGGTGAGAGATAAATGTGGGCATGAGAGAAGAATGATAACGCGGGAGATGCTGGGAATATATACGTAGAAGTGAAGACAAAAGAAACGATGTTGAAAGTGGGGAAGATGCGGAAGGAAACCGAGAACGTCGTAAGAAATGATTTATTTATTTATTTATTATTTTTTTTTATGAATTGACTCTATGGCGATAGTTAAATCTCGGTCCTGAGACCTGCAGGGATGCGAGCGAACGTAGATAGGGAGAAGACGAACCCTGAAAATAAAAGGGAAAGAATAAATCCGATGCTGGAAACTTGAATAAGATATGACGATAATAATATGAGATAATGTTCTCGAGTTCGTTTCCGTGTCCGCTTAACTTAAGATTTTTTTTTTTTTTTTTTTCTATGCCCCATGATGACGGGTGATATCTTATTAACTGGGAGAACGGAACGGAGCTGCCTAATGGTGCATATGAACAGAGAGTTACAAGGAGTTACAAGGATTAGGATGTCTCAAAGACTTGTTAGTCCATCCGAGGAGACATCGTATGCTCCCTTATCTGTAGGAGCAGGTTTTACTGTGTATTCACAGGGTCCTAAAGATTTTGTCTAGCTTTCTTTTAAACTCTTCCACGCTGTTGCTGTTTACAACTTCTGGTGGCAGTTTATTCCACGTGTCACATATATTGTATGTAAAGAAGTTCCCACAATGGGATGTGTTGTATCTCTTCAGTTCTAGTTTCCATCCATTATTTCTTGCCTGATTTTCGTTTAATGTCTACTTTTGTTATGCCTTCCAGAAAGAGAGAGAGAGCGTGTACCCTGGTAATACATATTTCATTAATAATACCTTGACTTACGCGGCTTTGTTTCACTAAGACATTAAAGAGGGTGTTTATTATAATTTATTCATGGCATGAGTTCATAAAAACAATTTTTATGAACATTATTGCATTAACTGCGTAGTAACAGCATTGCTTGCGCCCTCCTGCCCATGTGTCTATCAAGAGAAGGTTACATGTTTGCGCGGCCTACTCTCTCTCCTCTCTCTCTCTCCTCTCTCTCTCTCTCTCTCTCTCTCTCTCGTAAAAAGTACATATGTGAAATATTAAATGAATTTATAATAATGAAACATCATTTTGAGTTAAGCGATTATTTATGAGCATGATGATTAAAATTACATATTTATATATACATATAGGTGTGAGCGCTGGAGCGTGCGCGAACACATGCATACATGCATACACAGACGTATATTTATTATATATCTATCTATACTACATATTTATATATATACATATATGTATGGATGTATGTATAATAAACACGTCTATTATTCAATAATAGCAAATTCCGTTACGACATTCCAATCAAAACTGCCTTTGAGAAGTCGACGCTTGCAAACAGGTCGGCTCCCGACACTCGAAGGCGAAGTCGTGAACAAGAAAAGTGAGTAATGAGACATTTTTATGGCCATTCCTGTTACCAAACGAAGGTGTGCCCACCCAGACGCATAATTTTGCATGCGTCAATTGCATTATTCCATTCTCTCTCTCTCTCTCTCTCTCTCTCTCTCTCTCTCTCTCTCTCTCTCTCTCTCTGAGAATAAAGTTGTGTTTAAAGAGCGGGACTCTACGTGTTCCTCCTTGCCCTCTTGAGCCAAGTAGAAAAAATAATAATTAAAGCTGCAGTGGTGATGTCTTCCCCCTGTCTTTTCTTTCTCGTGGCGGAGGAGAGCATTTAAGATGTACAAGCGGGAAGAGGTTCATGCAGTCATTTCTTTCCTGTCTCTTCCTCCCCAAATTTGCATCTTCAAGTCGTTGAAGAGGCGCCATTATTTTTATGGATTTTCATCGCGGTAATGGAGTGGGTGGCAGTCGAGCAATTATTATTATCATCCTCACTATCATGTTATTATTATTATTATTATTATTATTATTATTATTGTTGTTATTACTATTATTATTATTATTATTATTATTATTATTAGTAGTAGTAGTAGTAGTAGTAGTAGTAGTAGTAGTAGTGGTGATAGTATTCAGTATTGCTTACACTGCCAAGCAAGTGTACCAGTGAAGGACAGGAAAGAAATAATTGAAATAATTGTCCGCTGAATCCACCGTCTCTGACATGACCTCCATTGGCACATTGCTTGCCAGTCGAAGCAATACTGAAAAGTCAACAATACGGAGAATTGAGAAAGTCCTGAATAAGATTAACGTGGCTGAATCAATTATTATTATTATTATTATTATTATTATTATTATTATTATTATTATTAATGCCTCATAAATTTTTTTTAGAAGTCGTTGTTCCGTTTTTTAGCAAGGTAACGCAAAAAGTGGCAACATGCTTTTCTCTTTAATAGCAGGGTTACACAAAAAAATTACAACATTGAAAATCTGGTGGATATCAAAAAGTCACTTTAGTTGGTAAGGAAACTTTTTTTTTTTTGTTGGGGGAGGGGTACGGATTGTTTATTGATTCTCCAATAGATTCAGACATCAGAACCGAAACTCTACGCACCATTAACGTAATTTTTACTAACCCACTTCAATTACCACTGTAAAGTCTGACAAGTTACCGAGTCTACATAACCCCTTCTTTTTTGGGGGAGGGTGGGGGTTGGCGTTGTTAAGACAACTAATCGTTTCTGGTCGATAAGCACGTGTGCATAGGTTTCACGTTTGGCGGAATGCTTACGCGTTTTGATATTATTATTATTAGTAGTAGTATTATAATGATTATCAATAGCATTAGGTTCATTGTTGTGGTCGTATTTATTCACGTCATCATTATCATCGAAACTTGGCACGAAAGTTGTGATTTTGTAGTAATTTGTAGTTGAAATGACAGTTTTGTTGCTGTTCTTGTTTTTTCTTCATGTTTCTCCTGTGTCTGTTACCTAGTCTTAAAAGGGAGGCAGGAGAAAAGTGTCTTTAATCCACATATTCGGTTAAAAAAAAGAACACGAGATAATTATTGTCTTTTCATCGACCTTATATTTCATCACAGTCCTTAATTTACATGGAAACATGGCCATGACAGCGTAAGTCTCAGCCAGCTTGGGAATGTCTCCAACCTCTTACCAACTGAGCCCGAGGTCTTTTGAGAGAGAGAGAGAGAGAGAGAGAGAGAGAGAGAGAGAGAGAGAGAGAGAGAGAGAGAGGCGATGGGAGACAGTGGAGGAAAGAGGTCACGTGCCTCTCACCTTGCTAGACCTTATTCATTAACTTGAAACAAGTAGGTCATCCTCTTACGCAGAGAGTTTGTTTGTTAAATATTCAATTATTAGATTGATCTGTTTATTAAAAGTATATATATGAATAGATTTAATATCGACTGACATTTTTTTTATTTTAAGTTGAAGATCTGTTGCAAATGAGTTTTAGACTATGAACTTCTGCAAGTATTCATTGATATGTATATATATATATATATATAATATAATATAATTATATTATATATATATTATATTATTGTATTATATAATATATAATAATATATATAATGTTATATATATATATATATATGATATATTATACAATGTATATATATATATATATATGTATGTATGTATATATATATATATATATATATATGATATATTATTAATATATACAATTATATTCCTTAGTGTAAATTTATTCCAAGGTTAAATGGATCGATATTAAGGATTGTCATTATTATTATTATTAATTTATTATTAGTTATTATTATTATTATTATTATTAATTATTTATTTTATTATTATTATTATTATCCATATATATGTATATGGTATGTATAAATACATTTTCATATATATATAATTATATATATATATATATATATATATATATATATAATATATATATATGTAAAGTCATATATTAATATTTTATCTTGACTTTCCTCTTTTATATTTCTTTGACCTGCCATTTATAATTCTACTTGGCATTTTCAGTAGTTGGACAGGGTGCTTAAATTGCTTTGATAGTATAAAAGATACGATTCTTTTTAATCACTGATTCTTCATAAAGCGAATGTGCTTCTATAAAGTACCGAAATTAGGTCGGAAATTTTTACACGAACTTTTTTACTCCTCATACAGTGGCTTGTTTAGAACGTGGAATGAGGAAAGAGGGGGGGGGGGCCCTTTTTCTTTCTCGTTTTCTCCTTCGGCATCGGTTAGTAGACATTCCCCCGAAGGTGGAAATTGTTTTCCATCCTTTGTTAGTTCACAGATCAAAGAAATGTAAAAGGAACTTGATTGCCTTAGCTTTCAAGCAGGAATTTAAAGGCTGAAAAAAAATCAGACATCGATTTTTTTTTTTTTTTTTTTTTTTTTTTTTAGCAGTCTGGTCTTCGAAAAGGTAAACAAGTTCCGCTGGCAGGGAGGGAAAAGCGGAAAGGGCGATATTTTTGAAAAGTTAAAAGGGAATAGGGATTTTTATTCGTCTTTACGATGACGATGATTATCATAATAAAAAGCTTCGATTTAACAATACATCAATTAAATATGGTCATTAATCCATTGTATTGCTTCAAGTAAGTATTCCGTATTCGTTCCAATGGTTATAAATGCTATATTGAATTCAATTTATGCATACGTACGTATATGACTTAATATAAACCATTTAAATTATGTATATGTTTGTGTGTATGTATGTATATATATATATATATAATATTATATATATATATATATATACATACATACATATATACATACATACATACATACATACATACATACATACTTAGGCCATCGATTGCTGGTGTATATTGGCCCGAAATATTGTGTTTAATTCAAATTTCTATGTCTTTGCCTCATTTCCATTTGCCATTTTTAGGAAAAATTAAACTGCTAGGTAACGGGAAAGCAACCAAGCACACACACACACACGTATATATATATATAGAGAGAGAGAGAGTAGTGTGTGCGTGAGTGAATTCAGAAAGAGAAGAGAGAGAGAGAGAGAGAGAGAGAGAGAGAGAGAGAGAGAGAGAGAGAGAGAGAGTCGGTAACAGTTAAACAAAAAAAACAGGTAACAAAGTTCAATTGTTTCACCCGGATCGTCTTGACATTCAGTCCGTGACCGATAGAACTGCCATTATGTCGAGCATCCAGTCAGCAGTATCGAAATTTTCTCCGGTCAGTCGTCTCAGCCCTGTTCATCTTCAGCGAAGAGGGTCAACTTACAGGAAATGGCGACCAACAGATATTTGTGCACTGAGGCAGCAATAGAGAATGTGCGTGAATAAAGACGACGGGCCGAAAATTATCATTCATTGTCTTCAGTGGACTTATCGTCTGTAGAGTTTTTGTATTGATAAGTGTTTTTGTTATTATTATTATTATTTCGAACCCTGTTCATATTAAAACAATCCAACAGAGGCCATTGACTTGTACCGCAAGCTTCCAAAGAATATGGTGTTCATTAGAAAAAAGTAACCGAAGGTAAAGGGAAATGCAGAAAGAGGAGGCCACTTCTTAAAAGAAGAAAAAAATGCAGTTAATGAATAAATTGATATGAATGTTAGGAAAGTCTGAATGAGAAACTTTCTGAAGGATATATAACACGGTTTAGAACACTAACGACGAATACACTGAATCTTTTAAACTGAAAGGAATAACTGGTGTGTTTAATGGATGAGAGGAGCTTTTGTTTTTTGATAATGCAAAATAGCATTAGTCGTATTATTAGTCAGTAATATTCTAAAAGACTGATGTATTTTAACTAACGATGTTTTCGCATCAGTGAAGAATGAATGTCCTATTGATTCCAAAACGGACGATTCCGCTGACTTTTTTCACAGGTTATGAAAAGGTGCTATGATACATCAAACCAGTAGGTGACAAAATCAGATATTGTTTCGTGGATTTTGTTCCGATTTTTTTTTATTAACATTCAACACTGGAATAAGAAAATTCAAGACATTGGATATTTCCTGATCATATTCCAAAGTGAATAACAAAGCAAAGATTTGTGTTTTGATAATGTAGTTATTTCTGAAAGACTCAACCACGCGCGCGCGCACATGTATATTATATATTATATATATATATATATATATATATATATATATATTAATATATATATATGTGTGTGTGTGTATATATATATAATATATATATATATATCCTAATATATAATATATAGTATATATAAATATATATATATATATATATATATATATATATATGGTGGTGTTTGGTGTGTGTGGTGTGTGTATATATGTATATATAATACATATATATAATATATAGTATATATATATATATATATATATATATATATATATATATATAGATTAATATATATATATATATAGTATATATATATTATATATATATATATATATATATAATTATATATATATATATAACAAACACACACGTACTCGGGTAAAACCTTTATACATTTAATCCACCACAGAATTACTGATTCCTAATCTAGTAATGGCAAGAATTTTCCTTATCATTGTCTCAGGAAAATAAGAAAAAAAAAGCATTTCTACTATTTTATTTCGTGATAAAGAAGAGGAAATAAAGGAGAGGACGACTGAGTCCCCGACCCCCGCCCCCCTCCCCTGAAATGGGAGGAAAGACGATCTCTCTTTTTGGTTAACGAAGTTTAGCTACTTTTATACATTAAAGAGGTTCGCTTTACGGGAAGTTAAGCCTCCCGCCTGACCCCCTGTTTCGTTTTTCTTTCTTTTTACGGAATTTTTGTGAACCCTCATTATTATTATTATTAATCTAGTATTTCTTGTTAGAGTGGACTTTCAAAGTGATTTTTGTTTGTTTGTGTGTGTGATTATTATTATTATTATTATTATTATTATTATTATTATTATTATTATTTATTATTATTATTATTATTATTATTATTATCTATCACAGTCCTCCAATTCTACTGGGTGGTATTTATAGTGAGGGTTCCGGGTTGCATACTGCTTCCTTAGGAGTACATCACTTACAATGTGCGCTTTTTCTAGGAGCACACTCTTCTGTATGAGTCCTGGAGCTACTTCAGCCTCTACTTTTTCCAGATTCCTATGATTATTATTATTATTCGTAGTAGTAGTAGTAGTAGTAGTAGTAGTTTGAATTATATATGTATTATAATTATGTGTATGTGACTGAATAAAAAAGTATTACTTTCACGTTCGTTTCATCCAATCTATCACCTACCAGAAATAATGAAAAAAAGAAAAGATTTAAGCGGTTTTAAGCGTTCCGGTATGCCCTTGCTAGATTCTGTACATCTAATCATATTAGCCTGATTCTAGTAGTGTCAGTCTAGCTTGGCTGTCATTAGAGAACCCTAACCTTAACTTCACGCCAAATATTCTTATACTCGATCTCAGTTAACTAGAACTGTTTCATCATTTTGTGAGGCGTAATGCAT
>NC_087202.1:36772761-36777761 GCF_015104395.2 Macrobrachium nipponense | reverse complement strand
TCTCCCAAGAGTCTTCACTAATCACAGTAGGAGCTGCCCTATATATCAGGATTATTGGAGAAGGGGGCCGGAGGGGGATGGCAGAGAAACACTGCCTGGGATTACTTACTGGGACGTGATGAAAATGGTTTTCATCTATTATTTTTATTTATTTATTTATTTGTTCCGTTGTTTCTTTGGCCCTATATATATTTTTTTTTTCCTTTTTTTCCTGCCACACGGCTGTTGGTTGCATTTATAAGCCTCATGATTTTTCATTTCAAAACTTCGTTAGTATTAACACTCGTGTTATATGATGCCTTGTCTGGGGAGCTTGAATTCAAATGACTCTCTCTCTCTCTCTCTCTCTCTCTCTCTCTCTCTCTCTCTCTCTCTCTCTCTTAATCCGTTATTTGTTTAGTCTTGAAATTTTTTTTTTTGGGGGTGGGGTGGCTGACATACGGTTAGTGGAAGTGATTATAAACCTGAATGTTTGATTAGAGATCTGTCATTATTATTGCTCTTCCCCACATCGAGCGTTTTCTGAGGAAGTTTCAGTTGAATAGAAACGGAGTCTCAAACCTTCTTCTCTTCATGAATTGTATTTCGGCCTCATTGCTTACAAAGTGTTGCTTTTACGACTGTCGGTGTCTTGCGCCTTTTCAGGAACCCCTCAAATGAAACCCGAACGTGAATCCTAAAGTTCTCTTCCAAGTTACATTTCAGCCGGATTATTACCTGTTTACGCTTTGATGGTCATTGTTGCTATTGTTGTAGTTTTTATGGGTTTTCCGGAGCGCCTAGAACTGAACGGCGGCCGGGAGCCTAAATTTTTCTTCTTATGGGCCATTAACTGTCCTCTCGGCGTCACACTTCTGGCGTCTGTTGAGAGAGAGGGGGAATCAGCTGGGCGATGTTTGAAATGACGCATTTATTGCCGCGTATATTATGGCGTTTTCGTAATATTGTTGAAGGGACACGCGTATGTAGTTCTTAGAAGTATGAATATATTCTCATTTACATTTACCATTATCATCACTGCCATTGGTTATTAGATTTTGTGTTAATTAAGAAAACATTCATTTAACTGATTCTCCTCAGCGGTTTGACACGTACATACCTGCATGCAAAATTTAATATCGTTTAGACGAGATATAAATGAGAACTGTCATTTTCTAAATTTATTTTTCATATGCCTGTTTAGAGGATATGTTAGAAATTAATCATTTGACTGATTCGCTCTCACACATCATTCTCAGCGGTTTGATACGTACGTACCTGCATGAAAAATTTAATGTCTGTTTAGACGAGATATCAGTTAGAACTGTCCATTTTCTAAATTTATTTTTTCCTTTTTTTTTTTTTTTTTTTTTTTTTGTTTTTGCTTGTTTAGAGGATGGGCGATCTCCCTCTCATCACTATCTGCTATCATCATCTTCCCTTTTCTGTTTTGACTTGAGGCTGTTGATCTCCCCCTTTTATATCCCACTGGGGTTGGGGTATGAGGTTTTGGGTGGGGTAGGGAGAGGGGGAGGGATTGATGGGGCGAGACCCTTGTGGCAAATTGTAGCTTGTGATGTTACAATCTCGTGTCGCTTCCAGACTTGCCCGAAGTTTGGCGGTTTGAAACTTTCCCCTCTGGCTGAAGTTTTTCTTCAATACTGACTGATGCTCTCTCTCTTTTTTTCTCTCTCTCTCTCTCTCTCTGTCTCAGGTACACTCTCATAGCTTATTCTGAGAGTCCTGTTAGGTTATAAATATTCCGCAGGATATGGATTTTGATATATGAATTTTTATGCTAGTCATTTTTTTAGTTACATCCCACGAGACTAGAAGTTGATGACAGGGAAAAGGAAGTTGAGCACTGGATAATGGAAATTCATTTTAGAATATGAATTTGGATAACGACATAATACGTTATTTCGTCATAATAAGTAGGGAATTTGTTTTGTAGTAATTCTTTTTAATACATTTCTTGTTACTAGTGTGAAATAAGAGTTGTGTATAATGAGAATTCAGTTGATTATCTGAGGACGTAAGTAAATGTTAAGCGTTGTTCTGTCGTATTTTTTACTTCCTGTGTTTTATTGTGTGTGTGTTTTTTGTTTTTTTTTTTTTTGCTTGGAAATCATTTTGTTTTCATTGGAAATATTTCATGAACTTCCAGGCTAACTTTCTCTCTCTCTCTCTCTCTCTCTCTCTCTCTCTCTCTCTCTCTGTCTCAGAGAAGAGCGGGCTGACTGTCCTCAGAGCGACACCCCTCCGTCTTAATTCCTTGATCAAAATCCTTGACAGGACGCCTGTGATTACCCATCTTAAAATACGCACAAAGGTTGATTTTATTAATCCACCTTATTTCGTTGACGATAGCCTTTATATCCCCGCCTTTGGTTCTTGGCCACGTCCCGGATATAAAACAAGGCCTTAAGAGATTTAAGAGAGTTTAAGGTCGCTGGTCCCCTTGGTCTGTTCGGTAATTCCTTCCTTATCGACGCTTTCAGTCATAAACAAACCTCAGTCGTCATAGCTCTCTCTCTCTCTCTCTCTCTCTCTCTCTCTCTCCTTCCGTCCGTTCTATTCCTGAATCCAATTCCCAATCGATATTCGGTCGTATGGAACATTAGTGTTCGGAATGCATATTGATAAGCACGGAGACGAACGTGCCAGGGAAGGGAAATGAAGAGGCCCCGGCGATTGTGTAAATATCTCTCAGTAAGTATAACTGTTTCAAGAGTAACAACCCACCGAAGGGTCGTTGGTGCCTTGGTTTGTGGAACATTTAATCGTGGGTGGATTAATTGCTGCATAGGATTATAAGGAGAATTACCCCCTTTCGTTGAAGAGCTTTTTAGATCCCGCGCGTGCTTGCTTTTTGGCTGTCACGGAATGTTGCTGAATTTCTACTTTTATGTACGTATTTACAAATGTATATGGAAGTATATATATACAAATGTATATGGAAGTATATATAGTCTATATATGAATAATTATCACATCACCGTGATTCATATAAATTATTCGAGCTACAAATGTCCTTTAGTATCTAATTCCCTCCACCTTTGAATTAATATATTTTCACATATGTAAACCGAAGGAGAATTTTTTAGTTGATAATAATTATCAACAAAAAAATTCCCCTTCAGTGTACATATATGAAAATATATTAATTCCGAGGTATAGCGAATTAAATTAAATATTAAGGACATATATTATGTAGCTCGAATAAAATAGTATGTATATGTTTGTGCGTGTTTGTTTGTTATAAGTACCTTTCCGTTATTTATGCGCATTCATCATTTAACTCTCTTCTCTGCGTCTGTAGATCATCTTCTCTTCACGCAACATAAGTAGAGTAGAGACCAGGAATCTAGAGACTAAGAGAAATTCGGGCGAATATCGCCTCAAATTTTGGCTAATCCATCCCGTGATTTTCCTCTCTCTTTCTCTCTCTCTCTCTCTCTCTCTCTCTCTCCTCCTCCTCCTCCTCCTCCTCCTGCTCCTCCCTTTGCTGACGTTAAAATCGCCCCTCCTTAGATTCCCTTCCTCATCCGGGTCTCGTCAGTCCCTGTCCCGTTCCCGACACGTTTCCGCGGCAATTTTTCCTTTGACGACCCGACCTACCCATCTGTCGTTTCCCATCAAGTGTCGCTTGTTTCCTTCTTTCCTATCTCTCCCCAGCCTCCAGCCCTTTTCCCTTCTCAAGGCTTCCTCCTCCTTCTCCTCCTCATCTCTCTCTCTCTCTCTCTCTCTCTCTCTCTCCTTAGGTGGCTGGTTACTTGTGTTTACATTTTGTTATCAGGCACGATAGTTTTCATGCAATCATTGCTGTTTGTAGGTCTGGAAGTTTTATCTCCTTGAAGTTTTTATTTTATTTTATTTTGTTTTTTCTTTTCTTTCTGACATTTGATTGTACTGGATTAGAATATTGAGATGAATTTGTTCTCTGCATTAAAATGGTCGAGAAAATAGCTTTAGTTTTTCATTTTGGCATTTTCCCTCTTATTACAAAAAATATATTTTCAAAGCTGCGTACGGAAATGTCTTCAGGTGTTGGACCCAAAGAATAATAATTACACAATGTTTTTTTAGTCTCTCTCTCTCTCTCTCTCTCATTTTGTATTTCCTCCTTAATCTCTTTTTGATGATAATTTCCCCTTCAGCCCCTCACGTCCTCCTCTCTTTCTGCTCCTTTCTGTTGAGTTGATTAACCGAATCATCCCTTTTAACCACCATCACTTATTCTTATCACATCGACTCCTCTTCCAATCATCCCCTCGCCTATTTCCCCTCAACCCCTCCCCCTTCTGGTCTCCCATCTCCCGAGCCTTCCTTACTACCCATACGACCCCTTTTACCTACCCTAGACCCCCTCCCCACCTCCCCTTCCCCCTTTTTTTCCACCCTTTCTTTCCATTTGTTCACCCCTTGTCTCCGTGATACCTCCCAGCTGGTTGAGTGAAGCTCCCTGTTAGCGATACCAACTTCCTGTAGAAGGCAGATGACTGCAACACTATGCCTTCGTCCCCTTCGTTGAAGGACCGTGGCCAAACTTGCTTTGTTCTGGCCATAGTGTATTGATAAAATTCCTGTCTCCTCCCCCCTCCCTCCCTCCCTCCCTTCGTTCCTAGCTAAGCTCTTCCCCCTTCGCTTCCTTTCCCCTTCCCAGCCCTCTCAATCCCTCTCCCTCACGATGGTGGTGATATTGGCCTGGCGCAAGCTTTGGCTGTACTAAAGGAAGCGACCCCAGTCCCTGTATTGTTTTTCTTACTGGAGGTCATGAAATTATTGAAACTGTTTGTGCTTGGCCCTCTTCGCCTCTCTGGGTGGTCGGGAAGGGGAGATGAATCGGTGAAACTGACCTCCTACATTGATTGGTGGCGTGGGGAAGTTATTGGTAGTGGGCCACCAAATGCCACTGTATTTTGCTGCCATATTGAGATGCGTCGCTTTGTAGCTTTCGATGGTTACGGACGTAGGTATTTAAAGACGAAAAAATGTAATCGAGTGCATAAAGGTGCACA
>NC_087202.1:36755261-36770261 GCF_015104395.2 Macrobrachium nipponense | reverse complement strand
GGACAGACAGTTAGACAGGCAGATTGAAAGCGAACCGAGGGACAAAAAAGAATCGCTTTAGAAGGGAAAGATCTGGTTGAATTCCGTGAGTGATAAAAGGACTCCGACTGGCCTTATCGACAGCAGAATAAGATAAGAGGAGAAGACGATTCAAATGCTTCTCTGTTGCTAGTTGCGATTTAGAAATCATTTTCTTCTTTCTTTCTTTTTTTATAGGATTTTGTGCAGGGGAAATTCGTATTTTCATGAGGGTGTCTCTTCAAGATCTTGGTTGAATGCACACGCGATGGTGGTTTGGATATTTTTGGAGCTACACGTGCATCCAATTCTATGATTAGGAAAAGTGCTTCGGAGAAAGACAGATTCATGAAATATATATATAAAAAAATATCGTATGTTTTTACGCCACGGTTTTGAAAAAGATATTGAGGGATAATTGATACAGTACACTCTTAACTAAATAGTAAAAAATGAATTGCAAACATGAACTGAACTCGCAAGACATCCAGTATAAGAGCATCCTTGACTTTTGACATTTTCTGGTAAAGCGAGTTTCTTCATTTTTTTAATCCTTCCCATTTTCTTCAACACGGCTTGTCAGGAACTGTTGAAAAAAAAGCATATGTGATAACCACATATCCACAGTGTAACTTTAACAAAACATACATGCAACCTGTGAACACACACACAAGACAGCAGAAAACTGATAATTATAATTAATAGGAACAGATCAAATTCCAGTATCAGTGTGTAAGCATAATATTAGTGAGATATACATTGGCTTTTACAGAAAAAATGTACCCAAAGATCATACCTATTCATAAAAAGGCTTTGATCATCAAAAAAATAAAAAATGAGGTAATGTTTAAGCTCGTTTGAACTTGCTGGCCTGAAAAGGGCAGAATTCCAGCCTGTTAGCTGTTTTGAATTTCATTTTTTCTTTTCCAAAGAATAATCGGATTTGCTCATGTTTTGTCGCCATTTGTACTGGAGTGTGTGGGCTGTCAGTCTTATAATATTTTGGTGTTCGTGCATAGCTATATTCAAATTAGCTATCTAATAGATATATTTCAGGGGTATTTTGTTGCTATATTAGTTATGAGTTTACTCTACAGATCTGCAAATGGTTTTCATGTATCGTATTATGAGCTGAATGCATGAAACTTGAACAGCACAGATTTCTTTGTTAATTAGTGCAGTGATATTGGATGCCCAGTGATAGTGAATTTTCCTTTGATATTTGCATGGTGAACCATCTGGTTAACGAACTATTAAAGCATAACATGTTCTCTTTTAGGAAATTTGATATCTAGGACTAAAGTTATTCCAGGAGAAATGAGGAAGTGGCTGCAGTATCTTAGTCTTAAAAGTCTACAAAATTGGCCGCGTTTTCTTTTGAGAGCTTCTTTTGAATATGGACTAAGCTCTCCATAGTATGGGAGGAAGGTGCGACGCTCTCCATCAGCATGTTCTTCCCATCTTCTTCTCCCTCTTCCTTATTTTTCGAAATTATCATATTTATTACACATCCTCCTCCACTTCTTTCTTACCTGGATTTCTTCTTATTTATCCTACAATACTCTTCTTCATCCTCCTCCTCCCCTCCTCCTCCTCCTCCTCCGTTTCTTCCTTCGCCCTTTATCTTACCCCTATTTCCCCCCTCTTATTTTAGTCTCTTCTTTTTGCCTTCCCTTTTATCCGTCTGTTTCTCATTCCACTCTGTCCTATCTTGAAATTTTGATTATAGTAGTACATGCATTGTTGAATACTGTATGATATAGACCTACGTAACAGAGAGAGAGAGAGAGAGAGAGAGAGAGAGAGGATGCTGGAAGGACGCGGCGTAGGAAAAACGATCCCGATATGCGGGTCCTTGATTTTTACCTCCTGTTGAATTGTCTTCTGCGGGGAAGGGTCAAGTTTTCCTGTCCCTCTAGAGGGCGGTGTGGGTCTTTAGAGGTCCATCCTGAATAGATGGGCATCATGCCCGGATTTGTAGTTTTTATTCATTACCCACAACTTAGCAAGAAAGTTTACCGGGTAAATGGATGAGTATTGTGCTTGCAATCACAAGAAAACTTATTTATTACCCCCAAAGACTGTTTTTGTTTTTATAATCATTAATACTGACATGAAGGTTATGTTGAGTTTATGAATGTATGGATATTTTTTTCCAGATTGGTTATTGATTTTGTATGAAAGTTTTAAACTTCATATTTTTGTTTTGGAGTTTCAGTGAATGTATTATATGGTTCGCTTAGAGCAAAATTTTCTTTCTCTCTCTCTCTCTCTCTCTCTCTCTCTCTCTCTCTCTCTCTCTCTCTCTCTCTCTCTCTCAGATTTCGACGTTTTTTATAAGCTACCAGATTTCCACGAAATTCCACAGCGAAGCACATTTCGAAGTTCCCATATATTATCATTCCATCTTTCTGGAAATTTCTCAGGCTCGAACCTCAGACCCAACTTCAACTCAGATTTATACATTTTAGTTTCTTTTCAGTATTTATAACAAGGAAACATTCAGATTCTGTTACATTTGTTAATGAGTCATGCGTTCTCGACTGAATTTGTTTTATTGGCTGTCTTATTTTAACTGTTACTACCCTAGTACTATTCTACTTGCATCGTAATAAATTTTTGTCTATTTATTTGCATATGAGATTTTTTTGCTTTTCAAGTGGTCTCTTCTCTCTGTATTTCCTTTTACCACTTATATTTCCCTCCTAATGAACACTATATTCTTTAGAAGCCTGAATTTCAAGTCAATGACTCCTGTGGGCTTTTTCCAGAGGAATAGGGTTCAACCTAATAATAATAATAATAATAATAATAATAATAATAATAATAAAATAATAATAATAATAATAATAATAATAATAATAATAATTTTTCTTTGTGTTCACAAGAGTCTCATGAAGTTTCAAGGAAATCTAACTTAAAGCATCTATAGTTAACAAGGAGTTTTTTCGTGTTTTATTTCTTCATGTCACTAAAGATTAAGCTTAATGGAATCGTATGCAACAAAACCCATTATGAATATTTACCATAACAACGGTGCGTTTCTAGTGTTAGAAAGATATTGTCGTAGATTAGACGAAACGCCAAAAGACATTTTTTATGGCTCTAAAATGAAAGCAAAGTCGGCCTTAAAAAAAAAAAAAAAAAAAAAAAAAGGGTGTGCCTTACGTTTCATGAGAACAATTTGAGGTAGTCAGTTTTCTTATAAACTTAGAAATTACTGATCAATATTTTATTTACTGTAGGCTTTTTAAACTATGATTTCCTTGTTTTGAATCATTAATTTAACAGTTTGACTTTATGTTAATTGTGTCTATTTTCCAAAATTGATTAGAATTAAACACTTCCAAACAAGAAATGCATTGGTAGTGCACCGAATAAAAATTCTTACAGTGATAAAAATCAAATTACATTTTTAATCTGGCATTCGTCCTTTTCAGTAAAAGGCCTCGCTCTCATTTGTGCGAAATGATAATCATTTCAGTTTTACTTTGGGTAAATTTTATTTTGACTTTTGTTATCTCTACGTTGAACACCATGTTTTTCCAGCCAATTAAGAACCAACTGGGCTTTCCACTTCTTCATTGTCTTTTTATAGTTTTCTGTAAAAGGAAACTATTCAGATGGCTATTTGTCTGTCCGTCTGCACTATTTCTCTCCGCCATCGAAACTTAAAAACTATTGAGGCCAGAGGGCTGGAAATTAGTATGTTGATCATCTACCCTCCAATCATTAAGCATACCAAATTGCAGCTCTCTAGCCTTGGTATCTTTGATTTTATTTAAGACTAAAGTTAGCCATGATCATGTGGCTGGCATTGCTATCGGTCCAAACAACAGACGCCAGCACCAGGCTATGATTAAAAGTTTCATGGGCTATGGCTGAGAGTTTCATGGGCCGTGACTGAGTCTCCATACAGCATCATACGCTGTACAGAAAACTCGATTACGCCGAAGAAACTTCTGCGCATTTTTTACTTGTTTTTTGTTGTGAAGAACCATTTTTCTAATTACCCGATAATGCAGTTTGCTGTTCCGTTGTCATATGCTAAGGATGACTTTTGTTTACCAGCTGTCATTTCGCGATAAGTCACTTTGCTTTCCTTTGTCGCAAACCACTTTCTTTCCATGCTGTCAATAGCCGAGAACTCGTCCTTTTTTCTGTAAGAAGAGCATCACTCTTGCTTTCCTGTTACCATTTGCCAAAAACCAACTTTTATTTATTATTCTATTTTTTTTTCTGTTATCGTTTATTTCGAACTGCTAACTTCTGTATTTTTTCACATTGGTATTAAGCGGAAATCACTTTGGTTTTCCTGCTGTCATTAGCGCAAAACTCCATTTCCTGCTGTCATCAGCCGAGACCTCTTTTCTTTCTTTCTTTCTTTCTTTTTTCCTTCTTACTTTTTCGATTTCAGAGTGGCTCTTGTTTTCCTGTTTGTCATTTGCCGAGAAACTCGTTTTTCCTGTTATTCGACACAAAACACTATTTTCCCTTTGTCATTGGTGGGAGTCACTTGTGCCTCCCTGTTGCTGGAAAATATTTTTCTTTTAGCAAATCGAGTTTTTGTCTTGATTTCATTTCTTGTAGATAGCTCCTTATTCTCATTATACATTTTATCTCGAATATCTTAGCCTCGGTATTACACGAAAATTAAACTGATTTTATAATTGTCATTTCCCGATCTTTCTTTCATTAATGGTGTGTTTAACTATAACGTCAATATTTTCTCGTTTGAATGACAGTCCATTTTACATTACGAATTCGTATTGCCAAATCAGTTTCCTTTTTGCTTTCGAATATTCCTGTAACTTATTACAACTAACGCCGCGTTCCCTCTCTCCATCTTTATTTTTTGCAACTATTTCATTTTTCTTTGCCCTCCCCATTTTTATATCTCTTACATTTTTTTCTGTTTATTTTTACGTATGTTGTACTTTGAAAATTAAACTTTTAACCCCCGCGCAGAGCTATATACATATCCACTCCTGTTTCAATTACACGTGTTTTTATTCCATGTGTAACTAACGAATGGAAGTTATTTTGATTCCATTTCGAATGCAAATGTATTTCGAATGAAATTCTCCCCCGTACAGTAAACGAAACCAACTGCACCATATTGGAACATTTAGGCCAAATGTTAAAAGAGAAAGAGTGAGGGAGAGGAAGAGTAAAAACAGAATAAAAAAAATAAAAGACTGGTGCATACAAGCCGAGGGGAAAACTTCTAATTAGCACCAAACTGGAGCAAATGGAAAGAAATTTAAATATTAAAAACAAACAAAAGACTGGTGTTTAGGAGCTGAGGGCGAAAATTCTCATTAGTGGAGAATTTAAAGTGAAATGGATCATGTTGTTCCCTACAAATAGGCCGATGTTTTAGACCGATATTTCCCCCATTTTAAAGAGGGATAGATTAGATGGAGTGGGAGTTTTAGCTCTTCGGAATCTGAAGTGAAATGCCATATGTGATGAAAAATGAAAAGCCGAAAAAGAGTAAAAAAAAAAGCTTTGTTTGGTATCGGTGGGGTAGGGGGTTGGGAGGGGAAAATGGGCGGAAGGGCCGCAGGAAGGGAATGGGAAGGGGTGGGTGGGGGGTTAGCGATGGGTGGCAGGAGTGGCAAGATTTTTATTTTCAAATGAACGACCCGCCTGCCATGATGTCGTTTGGAGTAATGGGGAGAGAAGTGAAGTAGGAGGGGAAGGGGGAGGGAGAGAGGGGGTAGTGGGAGGAGGAGGAGGAGATGAAAGAGGTGGTACTGCTTGAAGCAGGGAAGTGAAAAGGGTTATTAAGAGAATTGGAGGGGGGAAGGAGCAGGGAGTGTATGGTAGGGGGGGCGTTATTTGAAATGGCTTGAGGGAAGGATAACGTAGGTCCGGCCTTTTTGATGTTTATATCTATATATGGGCTTTTGAGGATTAATTGCTTTATTTGTTTTTCGTGTGGGTTGGGAGGGGGCAGGAAAGGGGGGGGGGGAACGAACGCCCCTCACTCTATCTCCCCATCTCTATACTGTATTTCTTTTTGTTTGTTTGTTTTTCTTTGTTGTTTAGAGGAGAACAGGACTATCTGGGGGCAACCGAATTTATTTATTTATTTGCTTGTTTATTATTATTATTATTGTTTATCTGCTACTGCCGAATTAATTTTCTTCTTGACTTACAATAAAATTCCACCTTTTGTTCAAATATAAAAACTCGGGGGAGGACCTTATTCTCTCGTTTTTTAATGTTTATTATTTTGTGCTCGCGAATACTGTTGGCTAGAGCCTACCATATGTTTAAGCTCCATTTCTATGGGTTCTCTCTCTCTCTCTCTCTCTCTCTCTCTCTCTCTCTCTCTCTCTCTCTCTCTCCCCCCCCCCCCCGCCCCCCCCCCCCCCCCCGAGTTTAACCCTCATTTCCAAGAAGTAGTCTAGTACTTTCCTTTATTTCTCGGTTTTTAATGAATTAGCGGCCCCGTTACGAGGACATAAGTAGAAGAAAATAGTCTTTCATAATATTTTGATACTCTCTCATCGTCCGCTCTCTCAGCCCCGCAAAATGGCATTTATATTTGCATTCCATTGGGGCTTCAATTGCACGCAGCGAGGCAGCTGGTTAGGTTGTTGCACCAGTTATTGGAGCTCATTATCCGGTACGATATAATTAAAAAGGTAACTGTTCTCACGTTGCCTCTGCTCCCTCCTTATCTTTTTTTTTCTTCCCTTCAATTGCGTTTTATTTTCGTACGTATTCGCACTAATCGTCATTGTCATTAGTTCGTTCAATTCATGGAATATCTCTATTAATTTTTAATGAATTTGTGAGCATTTCTGTGCGGTTGGTTATTCAGCACTCGCTACCTGATCAGAAGTTACCTCGGATACAGTGACTCATGGAACGGATGAGCAGTCAGCACTTTGAGAATCGAAGCTTCTAGAACCTTTTGTTCGGTTATAGATCCGGATTATTGGTGTACATAGTGGAGCGTCTTGTAGGGCAAGTGTTACAAGCTTTTGTGAAATATATTACATTGCTGTGGGAGAAGCGGTGGTAGAAAGACATTGGAGATTCCAAGCTCTGATTCCCTGCTGGAAGGGTGAGTGTTGAAATACTTTAATTAACAATGTAGTGGACTATCATTTTTATTATCGTTTTAATGATTTACATTTATGTCATTTTTATTATCAGTTCTTTAACACGTGTTTGTGGTGCTTTGCTAGTATCACAGACATTTTGATTTGATGTTAATGAGAGCTATTTCTGTCTTGGCAGACGTTTCATGGATAAGCATGGATAACTGTGCATAGATATGCATCAGCGTGGGGCCATAATCATTCATGATATATAGCCACCCAAAAATGAACTGGTGACGAAATAGACTTTAAATGTTATTTGGGAAGAGAGAGAAACAATGTGGATTGTTTGGGTGACTTGGTGGGAGGTGGGGATTAATCGCACCCCCACCCCCCGCCGGCTTTGTTTTCTTGCAACTGTTTAATTTTTGCTTTTGGGGTGTGGCTTAAGAAGTTTGACTATCTATCGTACATATTTTCATCTTACATGACTTGTCAGACTTACATAATAAACTTTATTTTTGTAAACTACGTTTGTTTAACATACACCTAGAAATAGGAACAGAACTTTATGAGAGAAAGGAGAGAAATAGTCGGGGAGAGAAAACTGAGAAGCCAGGTTTGTTTTGAGAGAGAGAGAGAGAGAGAGAGAGAGAGAGAGAGAGAGACGAGAGGAGATCCGCGAGAGGAGAGATTGAGAGACGAGAGAGAGAGAGAGAGAGAGAGAGAGAGAGAGAGAGAGAGAGAGAGAGCTACCAGTGCCGAGGTGGGTGTCTTCCACCATGTATGGGGGCGGTTGGGGATAACATATATAGTTTTGCATCCATTCAGGATTTAACTAAAAATAAACAAGCTCGATAGATTCATACTCGTTTTTCTTATATATGATAAAGCAGGGAAATCACAAACATACGTTTGTTTTCTAACTGTGAAGGGTAGAATCTCTGATGGGAAAGTTCGAAGACCCGTCGTCCTCTAGCTGCGAAGGGTAGATTCCCGTATGGAAAAGTTTAGTCCTTTTTTATCACAAACTATGAGAAAAGTGTAATCCAAACTTTTGAGCCAGAACAGAGAAAGAAAAGGGGACGGAGAGAATAAGTCTTGATGGATGTTTATTTCCGGCTTCCGGTAGAAAAAGTCGCGAATTACAAAGACTCAAGAGAAGGACTGTAAAAAAATGAGATAAAAAAGAAATTTTAGTTAGTTTCGTTCCTAGATCATATAAGCATAAGTTCTAAAATTTTGTCGGAATTAATATTTGATTTAATTTGGAAGTTCTTCTTTATCCGCCCAACATAGAATACTTTTTTAGTTTTCTGTAAAAGAAAACTGTTGTGACGGCTTTGTTTGTCCGTCTCTCTTTTTCTGCCTGCCCTCAGATCTTAAAACCTACTGAAGCTAGAGGGCTGCAAATTAGTATGTTGATCATCCACTCCCCAGTCATGGAACATAACAATTTGCAGCCCTCTAGCCTCAGTTGTTTTTATTTTATTTGAAGTTGAGTTTAGCCGTGGTTCGTGCGTCCGGCAGCACTTTGCGGAGGGTTGCGACACACCTTCACTTCATCGTATCTGGGGAGCAACGTTTCTGTGTAGCAACTGAGCGATGGCCGATGGTAGCTGATGGCTTTATACAACATTGTACGTTGTACAGAAAACGCGATTGCGCCGACTTGTTTTTTATCAAAACTTGTCAGGCTTGAGCGTTGTATTATGTACACACAGTATTTTAGAACGCTGATACCAATATATTTTCTTAATGAACTTTTATCTGAAATAAAGAATTTGCTCTCCTCCCCAAATGAAAATATAACGAATTTTACAATAAAGATGTTGCCTACTTACCTGCTGTAAATGATAGCACTGGAGCTTAAAGCTTGAGCTTCAACAGTTTTTATTTATAGTTTTTCAGATAGAAATAAGACGTTGCATTACATACCGAATTTAATTGCATTACATACCGAATTTAAATTATAAAAAACGTAAAACCAACACAAATATACGTTAATTAAATTACAATCACCTAAAGACTTGGCGTTCTTAAAAGCATCAAACTGATGAATATAAACAAGAAGCGGTAATCGTCTAAAAGTACTGCGATTCTCTCTCTCTCTCTCTCTCTCTCTCTCTCTCTCTCTCTCTCTCTCTCTCTCTCTCTCTCTCTCTGGGCGAAAAATTCACTGGCAAAATTCGAAAGCGCGAGTATTTTTCATGGAAATCATTGCGATGATGATGGTGGTGAATGTGGGTACCGGTGATGATGTGATGATGTTATACGAGGCTAAAAGAGACGCAAATCCGGATGTTGAGGAGAAAAGCGGCTTAAGATTCAATCTCCTACGAAAGTAAAAAAAAAAAGTATATAAATAAATAAATAAATTTGAAATAATAACGCGGACGTCAGATTGGCTCATACTTTGTAATGTTATTCACGTAGCTGATAGAATGGACCATTTCTTTTTTTATCACTGTTGTTATTATGGTTGTTGCTACTGCTATTGTTTGTGTTATGATGAACTTCACACATTTTATATGGATAACTTCAAAGATTGTATCAAGGTAAGCAAAGTCTCCAGATATATATATATATATATATATATATATATATATATATATATATATATATATATATATATATATATATATATATATATATATATATATATATATATATATATATATATATATATATATATATATATATATATATATATATATATATATATATATATATATATATATATAAATGTAACATTGTATATTAACCTCCATCGTTAATTTTTTCTTGTTATTTTACAACTATTACCATTATTTTATGAATGATGGTTTCCATAATATTTGAACTGACCTGAGCATCATTTTCTCACCGTTTTGATCCTACTGTTGATGCAAACCATTCTCTCTCTCTCTCTCTCTCTCTCTCTCTCTCTCTCTCTCTCTCTCTCTCTCTCTCTGTATGATTCTGAGCGTTGCTAAATTATTCAGTCGTTTCCTGGAAAAAAAATTATAGAGGAAACATGTTGGACGTGTGGATGCTTTGAATTATAAACAGTGGCATATTTTATGCCTTGAATCTGGATTAAAGCATTAGTGGTTTGGTATTCAGACATTATGAAACCTTTGTCATTTATTTTTGTCAACAGTCTCTGGAGTTGTTACTACTACAACCTAAGACTTGTCTGTTTTTTCCTTTTTGGGGGGGGGCGTCATGCGTCATTTTTTAAAACTTAATATTATCCAGTAGCAGTCGTTACAGCATGTTCAGCGTTGCAACATTAATATAAAAATTAACAGTTTTAGCCTATTCATTTCATCAGATATCTTTAGTAACTTTCTATGAATTTTGACAGTTTTCTAAGTTTACAAACAGTATTGTTCGGCCATTAACATACACAGGCAGTATTAACATATGAAGAGACGTACAGACAGTATTAGGCCTGTAGAATTTATGTAGTAAAATGTTTAATAGTTAATTCATGCAGAGAAATAATCATACAGCAATACCCGGTAAGGCATGCATAGAAATAAGGTTTTTAGTAGATTGGCTATGTGCCAGTAATAGTGCATTATCACAGAGCCAGAAATACCATATTACAACACAAATTCACACACACACACACGCACAAACACGCACACACAATATTACACATGAACGCTCAGAGTGACAGAATTAGCACTCTGGCACACATACTGACAGTATAAGTCGACGGTCCTCTACCCAGCGTCAGATGTTCGGCATCAGCTATAAGCTACAGAGGGAGTTTGCTTGGCTTGGGGCCCAGCCTGATTAAGAATGGCCACTCTACTCGGAACTCCTATCTCGATCCGATTCAAGAGAGCCTGGAAGAGCTCCTCCACCTTGTTCATTCTTGATTTTCTTCTGTAGACTGTAGTGTTCGTTTCATGCATTGTCTTCACTACTGACATTCAAAACACGCATGTTTATACATTAAGATTTTCATATATATATATATATATATATATATATATATATATATATATATATATATATATATATATATAGATATATATATATATATATATATATATATATATATATAATACACCAACGCATGTATATACATATATGTATATGTGCGTATATATATATACGTACTTACGTCTGTACCTATATCAGCGTATGTAATAATGGTTTGTAATGTGGGGCAAACTACCCCAACCCCTCTTAAGCCTATGAGAAATTCGGGAATGGAAGTTATCTTTTTCCCAACATTATTATTATTATTATTATTATTATTATTATTATTATTATTATTATTATTATTATTATTATTATAAAAAGGTGGAGAGGAAGCCGCCCTCTTTCACCGCATAGCAACGCGGTTATTAATTACAAATATCGGCGGGATTGACGGCCGTGTTATGAATTTTGAAATTTCGCTGCCAATAAAGGCAGAGGCGGCGTAAAATGACGCTTTCAATCACACTGATGGTTTTAAAGCACATAATACCCTCGTCCTCAGATCTTGAATAACTCTTCTCATATTGACGTTTATTGCTGATTTGGGCTGGAGGGCTCACGAAATGTGTGACCCGGGGTAGCGTTACTTGCTGTTATGAATGGGCTTTCTCTCTCTCTCTCTCTCTCTCTCTCTCTCTCTCTCTCTCTCTCTCTCTCTCTTTAAATTGGTATCGTGCCATCGGCTTGCAGAAGAATTGGCTCGTATTCGACCCAAGGTTGAGGACGGAAATGTAGATGATTCCTTCATACCAATTGAGCCTCTCTTGACTTGGATTGTGAATTAGGTAACAAATAGTCACGTGGCTTGGACGCAGCAGTTGGTGAAGAGTTTAAAGTGATGGTAAAAATGATAGGCGTGAGTGAGTGATCGGTACTCCGTCAGTTCACTTTATACCTCCATTTTGTAAATGAGATAATGGGGTTAGATCCACTGAGTGCCGTGGGGGTTGGTTGGGCGTTGCGCCATCGAGGTGATCGTCACCCAAACCCTCTAATCTTCTTGACTATTCATCATCACTCTCTCTCTCTCTCTCTCTCTCTCTCTCTCACACACACACACACACACACACACACAGTTTGGAGCTGCTCTACTTTTCCAGTCCAATTATTCGGAACCCAGTAAGAATGCGAGTATCTCAATTATGATGAAAGAGTTGCGTTATGATGTTGGACTGTTAACTACACGGGAGAACCATTTTTGCATTTTGCCTCAACGATAAAGAATTGAAAGATGCTTCTGAAAAGGCGGCGAGGGGAATAAGCGACAGTGGTGGAATTGTATTTCACGGAAAAGGAATAATAAAACGGAGATAGGAAAGGGAGGAGATGGATGTAGAAATGTTCAGTGGCACACAACGCAGTTTTGAGCTTTTATTAAAAAGAAAAAAAAATTCAGAAGATAAAGAGAGGGGGGAAAGGGAGTATGTGATATCAGTAAAGAAACTTTCTCTTTATTCGTTTATTTTAGATAAGAATATTAACGATTAGAAAAATATAGGCAAGAACGAATTATTCTAAATAGATTTTTTTTATAGTTTTTTTTTTTTTTTTTTTTTTTTTTTTTTTTTTTTTTTTTTTTTTTTTTTTTTTTTTTTTTTTTTTTTTTTTTTTTTTTTTTTTTTTTTTTTTTTTTTTTTTTAGCATGTAACTTTTGAACACCGCGTTCAGAAAGCTCATCAATAGCTTATCGAATCCTCCTGTATATACTGAGCCATTCACCTTTATCTCATGAAGTCAAACATATTTTCTGGGTATTAAGTCCAGTTCTTTTACCACCAGATTGTCTTGTGGTAGAGCGCTCGTCACCAAAGTCAGAGATAATTATTTTTGGTGGCTCGAGTCCATCAGGTGACTGTCAGTTATCAACTATAATTCCCCTACAGTATTATTTCCGAGGTAAAGCGAATTGGATGTTGAATGACGTTTGTAAGTAATTAAGCATATCTTAGTTGAACCAAACACTGAGCTAATTAACAGCTCTCCTAGGGCTGGCCCGAAGGATAAGATATTTCTACGTGGATAGGAGCCAGTTGGTGACCTAGCAACGGGACTTACAACTAATTGCTGGAGCCGAACCACATTATACCGAGAAATCCATTTCTAATCACAAGAAACAAATTCCTCTGATTCCGCGTTGGCGGAGCGGGGAATCGAACTCGCGAGGCGAGAACGTAAGCCATTTGTCCAACGAGGAACTAATGACGTTTGTAGCTTAATTTTTGTATATTATATGTACGTTCATGTATATATAAAGTATACATGTGTGTGTATAAAGAGATTGTGTACTAAAATGAACACGTCCTAAAAACTGTACAGAGAACATATTGATGAAATTGGATAATTTCATGTTAATCATAATTTGAGAGAGAGAGAGAGAGAGAGAGAGAGAGAGAGAGAGAGAGAGAAGCCAATAACAATAATGAGAATAAATATCGCATCATCACTCGCCACCCTCATCGAAAATATCGACCCTCAATGGGTATCGACGACCCAATTTTGCGGAAAGCATCAGTGATAAACCTCACGAAAGGGAGGCAAGAAAGTGAATCGCTCGGATTGTTTGTTTCCCGCTGGAAGGGCCTCCGTCGTCTCCTCCTGCTGGAAGAGGAGGATATGAGCCAACAATAAGAGGTAGTTGATGTCGCCTGCTTCCTACTTTATGGATCCGCTTTTCCTGATACCTGATTCAATCCTCTTGGGGGCCTTCCTCTATGGAACTGGGTGTTTCGTCTATCTTACGTATACTATACATAAGATAAATATATATATATATATATATATATATATATATATATATATATATATATATATGTATGTGTATATGTATATATATATGTGTATGTGTATATATGTGTATATATATATATATATATATATTATATATATATATATAATACACACACACACACACACACACACATATATATATATATATATATATATATATATATATATATACATATACATATATATATATATATATATATATATTGTATAATATATATACACATATATATCATATATAGATATATAGGTATATAGGTAAGCCACCCAAAATAATAATATTTTCATGAGATTTACTTTAGTGGTGTAACAACTAGCAAGGATATATTAGTCACATACGTTGGTACCTTCGCGTAGCAGGACCTAAGATGGAGTGCATATGTCTAATGAAGGTGTCCATTTCTTCACCCTCTTTCCGACGTTATTTTGATTACTATGAATTTTCAAAGTAAAGAATATATGACTGATTTTCTCCGTAACTATGTTGTGTTGAATCCTCTATTCTTCAGGGGAGCTCTGCTGGAACATTCACGGGTTGAATTTCCTTGGCATTTCGATCTCAGAAATTGGTGTGGAATTCTTCGATCTTTGATATGAGGAAAACAAACGCTTATGGGAAAGTGTGTCATTTTCTTTTCTGTCTATGACAGTTGTGTGTTCATAGCGCAGCAACCGGCTGAGGAGCTTAAGCGTTGTGCTTCAGTGGTCACTGGACAGAAGTTTGACAGTGCTGGATACTTTTTGGTGTTAGTATGATTTAGACACTGACGGTTTCCAATTTGGCCAGGCTTGAAGAATGAAGGAGAGAAAAGGAGACAGATAAACATTGCAGCTTAAGCTAGACAAAGGCTACAGTTCACCATTCGAAAGAATAGTGTATAGAAATCGCTTATAACAAGTCTCCTAAGGTTGTAGCAATAATTGAAAGACGTTTCTCAACTCAGACAAACACAGGCGAAGTCATGAGCTACCTTCATGCGAATACTATTTTGTGATAGGTGATGGTATATATAAAAAATTGCTTAGAAATAAGTCCCAAACCAAATATATCAATTCTGTCACTGTCTCATTTCTCGAATATCTTGAGGGTGTTTTCATTATCAGTTATTGATGCCACCACTTTCAACATACTTTTTAACTTATTTTGTAGTTTGATTAA
>NC_087202.1:36735261-36750261 GCF_015104395.2 Macrobrachium nipponense | reverse complement strand
TATAATTTATAATATTATATATATATACTATATATAATATAATTATATTATATAATATTATATTTAAAAAGCCCATAAAAACGCCAAAATAATATTACGTATTAAAGGATTTGTTTACAAATTATACATAATTTCACTGAGATATATATATATATATAGTAGTAATTATAGTATATATATATATATATTATATAATAGATATATATAGATATATCCTATATAGAATATATATATATATATCTATATATAAAAATATATATCTATAGACCATAATATATATATTATATATATAGATATATAAGATATATGTCTAGAGATATATATATACTATATAGCTATATGATATATATATATATATATATTATATATATATATATATAAAAGGAGCCCATAAAAACAAAAAACGCCAAAATATATATACGTATTAAGGATTTTGTTTACAAAATATACATATTTACTGAGATATAATGTGAGTATTATAAACTACCCATTTACACGTAAGGTGAACAGTGGTTTTGGTTCCTACATTTACCGAAGGAAATCTCGCAAGGCAACGTGATCAGCGTTGCACTCTTAAGAGAGAGACACTCGGGGAATCTCGCGCTCTCCCTCACAGAGCGTCTCTGCCTACAAAGCTTTCATCCTTTCCTTTTCATGTTTCATAACAAGCCATTTTAGCCTATGCAAACACACTCGTCAATAAAATATTCCGTCCAACGTATGGATTCAAATGAGCGCCCCTCCCCCTCCCCCTTACTGTACTCTCTTTCTCTCTCTCGTGTTTTCCACGTTTCGTCTTCTGTATTCTATCCTCCAATCCCACGGCTCCCACCCTCGCCTCACTATTTCTAATCCACTTCTTCCCCCTTCCTAACCCCTCTCTTTTTCCTCCTCCGCCACAATAGGGATAGAAAGAAACTAGAGTATGGGAAGGCTGCTCAGTGAATGCTATTTAAACACTTTGCCTCATCCTTTCTCTTCAACACTTCTTTCAGACTTCAAAGGGGAAGTGTAAGCCCACATCAAGGTGTACCTGGGGAAGGGGGCCTTTAGGGATGTTCCTTACTGGAGGAACTCATAAAGAGACAACCCCCCCCTCCCCCCTTCCCACCTCATCCGTGCACCTATCATCCATTCCCCCCCCCACCCCCCCCCCCCCCACTCCGCTTGCATCCTGAATGCCTATTGAGGTACAGTCTCTCTCTCTGTCTCTCTCTCTCTCTCTCTCTCTCTCTCTCTCTCTCTCCTTTTTAAAAAGGTCATCCAATGCACCTGTATTCATCTTAACAAAACAGGAAAAACTTAACACTGAAGAAATACACTGAAGCGAAGGACGACTTAAAAAACGATGCACAGACATTTTAGAGTCAAGTCCTGGTATCTATTTTATGCTCCTGTTATTCCGGAAGTTTCGCATATGTCAAGACTTTCCGAGTTTATCTTGTAAAACTAACGCCATTTGGGGGACTTAAATGGCACTGTCAGTCAATATTCAAATATCTGAAGAGGTATGAACACCTCTTGAATGTTTTTTTTATAGTATACATTGATTTTCCGTCTGTTTATAATGCTCTTTTGATTGGTTTTCGTTTTTAGTTTTCTGGAAAAAACTATCGTGCCGCCTTTTGTCTCTCCGTCCGCACTTTTTCCTATCCGCACTTTTTTCTGTCCGCCGGGCTGCTAATTGGTATGTTAATCAACCACCCTTCAATCATCAAACACCTAATTACAGCCCTCTAGATTCGGTAGTTTTTATTTTATTTAAGGTGAAGATTAGCTAGCATAATAAATTAGGAAGCTTAATCGTGCGTCTGGCAACGATATAGACTAGGCCACCACCGGGCCGTGGATGAAGTTTCATAGGCCGAGGATCATACACAGAAAACTCGATTACGCCAAAGAAACTTCGGCACATTTTTAACGTGTTTATTCTTGCTTGCGTTCCTACTCTAGCTGTTTTATGTACCCTCTTGTCTTCATGACGAGTTTCTTGATTTGTTTATTCTTGAAACCTCTTGATCGACATCAAATGTGACTTCATTAAATGTATTCTCGATCATTGTTAAATGTGCCTATATGAAATATATATTCTTGATCACCGTTTGATGTAATTTCATGAAATATGTTCATGGTCGTTGTTTAATGTTCCTTTATCAAATATATGTTTGATCATTGTTTAATGCGTTTTCTTGAAATATAATCATGATCATTGTTTAATGTACCTATCGATGATGTGTTTAGTGTCCCTGATCATTATTGTCATCGCAATGGTTTTGTTAAACTACTCAGTAATGATAATTGATGCTGATAACAGGAAAGAATTCAGAAATTGAATATTCTTGAAATACTTTTATGATCACTTAAAAAATCTACATGAAACCTATCATTGGTCAAGTGGTCACTCATGAAGAAACGCCTTCCTGGTCAGTCTAGAGATATGAGGATATCGTGTTATCTAAACCTTAGGCGCTATTGAGTTTTCTGTACAACGTATAATGCTGTATGAAACTCTCAACCACAGTCCATTGGTGGCCTGTGTTGTTGGCAACTATAGTGATCCCAGACTCAAGATCGTGGGAAACTTTAACCTCGAGTAAAATAAAAACTACTGGTATGTTTGATGATTGGGGGCTGTATGATCAACATACCAATTTGTAGCCCTCTAGCCTCAGTATTTAAGATCTGAGGGCGGATAAAAAAAACTACGGATGGACAGACAAATAGCCATCTCAAAAGTTTTCTTATATTTAAATCTAATAAACGATTGTTAAATGGAATTGTGAACACTGTTAAATGAGGTTTTTTTTTTTTTTTTTTTTTTTATCTTCCAAAGGTTGCTGTGCGACAGTTCTGGGAAACTGGATGTCACGTTTCTTTTAGAGTAATTTGATATTTTCAAGACTGTCAGGTCGGTGAAGTTGCTTCCTGGAGTCGTTTCTGACACCAGACATGGATATCGAATTGCCGATCGAGACTTTCATTGTATATGATTATAGTTCCTCAAAGGCAGAGTCATTTTTAAGCTATTGTTTTTTTTTTTTTTTTTTTTTTAAGAGCGAGTAATACAAATATCTTGTTGGAAGGAAATGACGTGAAACTTTGATAACGTGTTGAAACGGGTTGATAGACATTTTCATTATTTCAAAACCAACCATTAAGTATTTCCAGGGAAGGACGTTTTTTATGATAATAATGATAATAATAATAATGCAAATAATACTGTAAAGCGAACGAGACAGATTTTATAAAACTCTGTAGTCACAGTTTCACGCTGGAAAGGTTGGGATATTTCTGTATTTCATAAAATGTATATACGCTTGACATTTCTTGTCTTTACTAAAAGAACGTTGATATTCTTTGTTTCAGTAAAGAAACTGATGTCTCTAACTTTTCCCATTTTTCGATTAAAATGAAATAATCTTAACATCCATATTTCCTTAATGTTCCTAATATTTATTGTTTTCTATATCTGAACAATTCTCGTTTTCTGCAAAATACTCCTGATATTTTCTCATGTTAAAATACAAGTTTCCATTGTCAGTTTTCATGTCAAGGTACTTATTTTTTGTAGTCTTTAAAGCTGAACATTTGTATTTTATCGCAATATGCTTTAAAAAGAGCAAATGAGCAGAAGTTGACCTAAAACCAATATGTTTGTATTTAATGTTATTTATTTTCAGGATAAATATCATACCTGTTTTTTCATTACCAGACTATGAATATATACTTTGTACAGTGAAGCAAAGATTCAGTTATTCTGAATAACTCTTATACCTTGTATGTCTTCTCAATTTGCCACCACGAGTCGACTCCAAGATTATGAAGGTCAAGGTATACAGAGCATAGACAGCATAGACGGACGGTCGTTGTTTCCCGAGACAATCTGGCGAACTGCTGACAAGATAGACTGTTAAACTCGGGTCGACCATGAGACGCTATTTCACGCTAGCCTTGCAATGGGCATTGTTGCAAATGACTAGGAAAGTCCTCCAACTGCAACTCAAATTGTATTCTGAAAGTCAGGCTCTGTCCCTTACGAACTTTAGTTTTCTTCCATTGCTTATCAGTAAAAGAGTGAAGAAAAATTATTGTTTTTAAGATACAATTGAAATATTGAGAATAATTAATATATATTTTAGTATACTGAAGACTACTGAAATTTCAACAGGTTAGCCGCATACTGACATTGATTTCTTTTAGCAGAATAAAGGCAACAAATATCTGTTACACTGATATAACTTCATATGCGTTGTAATTTTTAGTAACATTTCTTAGAACTTAAGTTTAGTTTTTCTTTCTATTGAAATATCAGTCTTTAAGCTCAAAGACAATGTATTGTGCCTGTGCAGGAACGAAGCTTTTGAGTGCAATGCTTACCTAGATGTTTATAAACCAAAATATATTTTTAGATTGAAGTGAGGTAATGGGCCTATGAAGCACAATAACATTGAGATGTGAATTTCAGGCCAACTCTTACTGTGTTGTCAATTATAATCATATTTATACTGCTGCTACAAAAAAAAAGATGATTTTGTCGCAATTTTGAAGAAAACAAATTTGCAATTAATCCGCAATATTCTTTGCAAAAAGGTTTACGATGCAAGAAATTGTTTGCAGAAGGTGTAGAGGTGTCTTGTGAGGGAAGAGACGTTCCCTAATGTAAATATTATTGAAGCCTCCTACATATATGGCTCAGGCGATCATCATTCACCTCTCGAGAGGAAAAGAGCAAAAACGTGAACGATTCCCACCTGCAGGCACTTGAGGTATCGCCGAAGAGGCGCCACAAGCAGGAAGAAAATTGTCTGGAGTTATTTAATAAAATTTGACCTTTGGTTTATTTTTGTAAGAAATGGCCTTGGTCATGAGATCACCTGAATTCACGCATGATTTGTATATGCTTGGAATTTTTCTTTTATGTGTTTCTAAGCGTTACGAATACTGCGTTCTTTACTAAGAGGATATGTTGAGAATTTTTCAAATGGAACTCTACGGCTCCGATCCATTGGAATGGATTTCCAAAAATGGCCTGTCCTGTTATTATTATTATTATTATTATTATTATTATTATTATTATTATTATTATTATTATTATTATTATTTAACAAAAATCCGGAATCATATAAGCTGTATAGTATGCGGAAGATGAAAACAAAGACGCTCTTGGACAGTGTTCCTCCTCATTGCTGACGCTAAAATTATTATTATTATTATTATTATTATTATTATTATTATTATTATTAGCCTCAACAATAACCCATTAAAATACGTATTAATAGCATTTCGGTAGAATGATGTCAATTTTGAGTGACACCGACGAACCTATTCCACTGCAGCCCGCAAAGAGTTCGTTATCCAGCAAAGCATGGCCGTTATTTAGAGGAATTTGAACCTTCACTGTCAAAATGGCGAGATGGCCCTAATTGCCGCCTGACGTTTCTAATAAGAAGCGGTTGGGGTTTTGTGATGAGTGGTGAGAGCTTTGGTATGTTCTGAATTAATAGAGCTCTCTTTAACCCTGGAATCATCCAACCAACTCCCGTCCCTCCCTTCCTTCCTCCTCCCTCCCTCCCTCCCTCCCGACCTCAAACACCCCCATCCCACGCGAAATTAGTAGTAACCCCTCGCCTCCCAATGTCGACATCACCAGCCCCCCCCCCCCCCCCCCCCCCTACCCCCCCCCCCCCCCTTTATTCTCATCACTTGGGCAGGTTAACTTGTCGTCTCCTGACACTTCACCCCCTTCCATCACTCAGACCTTCCTTCTCCTGCACCCCACCTGCTCCCCATACATCAAATCAAGCAGTTCTCTCTGCTCCCTCCAATTCAAATGCAATGATTCTTTCCACTCCACACCTATCTGATTATCCCGCCCCCGCCCCCACCCCCAACATTCTAATGGTTCAATCCCCTAACTGCTCCGTTTTCTCCTGAATCCCCATCCCACTTATCTAGCCATTCCCTATATCTACGCCTCTCCCCCAACCCCCGCCTCACTCTCCCCATTTTGACCAAACGTAATCCCATCGTCTTCTCCTCAGCCCACCAATCTTGGCTGACTAGTCTCGTGGTAGAACAGGCTCTTTCCTCTACTGTAGCGCAGTCCCTAGCCTAGTCCCTCATTGGACGAGTGGTTTACATGCTCACCTACCGATTCGGTAGTCCCGAGTTCGATTCCCCGCTCGACCAACGTGGATTTGTTTCTGGTGATTAGAAATTAATTTATCGATATAACGTAGTTCGGATGCTACAATAAGCCGTAGGTCCCGTTGCTAGGTAACCAATTGGTTCCTAGCCACGTCAAAATATCTAATCCTTCGGGTCAGCCCTAGGAGAACTGTTAATCAGCTCAGAGGTCTGGTTAATAAGCTAAGATATACTTTAGGCCCTAACCTCCTTGCTCTTCACCAACTTCAAACACCATCCCCACCCCGCTCCTAGCTTCTTCATGTGTCATTCATCTAACCAATTTTCCCATACCTCACGGAAAGAAATAGATATCTGTTTGAGGTTCGAGGTGAGGATGGCAGTTTCATCCTTGCCAAGATTCTTGGACATGATGTGTCATACAATGCAAGTGGCATTTTTAGATTTATTTCAGAATCATGTCTTCTGAAAGCTATTTAACTTTTACAATGATATATTTGCTTTTATGGTTTTAATTGAATATACTTTTATTCTTTATTTATAATAAACGATATCGGCGTCAATGACCTTCGATGTCAGGATGCCAGAAAACTTCCAATCATTCATTCATTCATTGCCCCTAACCTGACCCTTCCCATCGTGCATAAGGGAATCCAAACTTCGTGACCTGACCTGAGCAGACACTGTTGTATCTTTGGACGGCTTTTTGTTGGGTTGATGGCTACAGGTGCTTAAATTTGCTTTCAAGTCAATCAGTGATGACCGCACGCATCGTACCTTAGGTGAAACATATCTAAACGCAGTGGCTACCTAATATGATTGTTGTCTAAAAAAAAAACTGGTAATCATTATTATTATTATTATTATTATTATTATTATTGGTCTTCGTTTTCCCATAGCATACTATTTGTATAAGCATTTTTTATTTTTCACTGTTGTATTTCATGTATTTACGTGAAGTCATAATTTTCATGGACTTAAATTTTATAAAAAATAATCATGGCAGCCTATGAAAGAATATATCCATACTGATTTTGATGACCTTTCAACTCATACTACTGACACTGCTGTTACAACACAACCACTACAGCTCTTTTGTTTTTTTCATTATCGCGTCAGCGGTGGCGGGAGAGCGAATCTATCTCTGAAAATGTAGGCCTTTTTCTGTTTCCCTTTTTTTCAGATACAGGTCTGTAAATAAGTAATCCAATTGCCATTTAAAAAATGGCGAAAAATAGAGAATACCTGGCCTTCAAAAAATCATTTTTAATAGGATAACTATGCCATCATTCTTTTTTGCCTTTATTTTCGTCCTTTTTTAAAAATAAATTTCGGGGATATATATTTTCCTGCGAATTTTCCCCAGATTCATTTTTTCGCCAAGTTTCTCTTTTCACGGATTGTGATTTCATCGGAGTCTCTTTTATGGCAAAAATTTTCAGTGATTTTGTATTTGGCTTTATTTACCGGAAGCTTTTCTAGAGTCCGTTGTTCCTTCAAATAAGTTACACTGATTGTTTACTTATCGATATGAGTAAACGGCGTTCCAATGGCCATGCAAGCGTATGCGTAAACGAATGTCTGCGTTTGCTTATATTCTTTTTGTATTTACTTACATATTCATATAAACGACTTTTGAGTTAGAACATAAGTGCATGCATATTCTCTGATGTTGCACATTAGATCGACGCCTGTGATTTGAGGTAAACTCCTGATAGCAATATATTTTATGAAGCAATCTTGATATTAGGCCACCTTTCACTTAGTGGTTGTAATTTATACTGCACCTTAGCGCTTAAAAAGGGAATGTATCTTTCTCTCTCTCTCTCTCTCTCTCTCTCTCTCTCTCTCAAGTATCTATAATGCGGTGAAGGATACGCACGCGCGCACACTAATATATATTATTAATATATATATATTAGATATATATCTAGATCTATAAGTAATATATATCTATCTTATATAAGTTGAAGTTTTCTTTTGTTTCAATATAAAAGCATTTCAGAGGTAAACACAGACTGAAAAACCTCCAGATCCTGGCAACATTTTGATTTCCTTTATGAAGTTACAGTTTGCGACTCAGTTTGTTTTCTGTCGGTGCGTAGGAGTATGGCTTAAACTTGCGGCCGAATTTTCTGTGAAACCTTTCTGTGAATTTGGCCCGGGGCCAAGGCCCATTCATTCGGGATTCTGGTGGTGATCCATGTCCCGGTCCGGATCACCACCAAAATCTAGTGATTTTGGTCCTCGGTCATTCTGATGCGATCTTTGACTGGCGATCGATTTTTTCCCTTCATTTTGGAATCTACTTTGCCTCTTAGGGGCGACCTGGCAATTTTTGTGTTCATTTAATAACTGGAGATCTTCTCACGTTATTTTTCTTTTTATTTCTTTCTCATGAACATCATATACATTGGAAGCTTGTCTTTCAAATCAGTGATCCCTGTGGACTTGTTCTGTGTGAATATCTTCTTAACAACAACAACAACAACAATAATAATAATAATAATAATAATGATAATAATATTCTTCTGAATTATATTTTTTCTTTAATTGATTGGTGATCTTACCACTTTATTTCTTTTTGTCTTGCTATAGATACAGTGAAATAAAACACCTTTGTCATTCTCACTGAATGATTATTTTTCTTTATTCGATTAATCGGTAATCTTCTCCCTTTATTTCTTGTTGTCTTCTGGTAGATACAGTGAATTCAAGCACCTTTGTCATGAGAATTTGTCTTTTTTTAACTTATTAGTAATCTCTTCACTTTATTTTTCACTGTCTTCTGTTGGGTACATTAAATTAAAACCCAGGTGAATGAAAAATTTTGTAATAGTGATTCGATGGTAATGTTACCACGTAATTGTGTTGTTGTTGCTCCTGTTAGTTAGAGTAAATTCAGGCATACTTCGAAAAGCTTCTGGTTGAAGATTAACAATATAGTTAACGTCATCCCATTTACGAAGAAGGACGATAAGGGCCACGTCATTGTTACGAGCGATCGTTACTTCCACCGAAGTGTTTGCCAATCTCGTTCATTTGCGACACATTTTAATAACGTGATAACGTCATTACCACAAAGATGAGAGAGAAAAAAAAAAAGAGAAGATTAGAGTGAATCATCGCACTTTCCGGAAAATGGCGCCTAAGGCACGATTCCGATCACAGTGGTTCGGTTAAAACAGGGATGCGCATGCGCGCGGTGCTTCCGCTAACAACGACTGAAAGGACTCGCAATGTATAATGAAAGAGGGTGAATGAAATACACGCGTCAATGCTTAAATTGTATCCTTTTTTTTTTCTCTCTCTATTCGTAACGTGGCGTTCGTATTACCCAAATCATGTTTACTTTGCTCTACGTGTACTTACTAGTTGGGTGGTTCTGTTTTGGACCTTGTGTTTTCTCTTAATTCCAAAAAATTGCAAACATAACTTTGTTAATTGAATTACTGAGTCTGGTTATTAGGATAATTACATTCAGACATGCATGTGCTCGTCGGCGTATTTCTTTATTTTTTTGGCTCCTGTGAACTCAAAGGTTAATCATATCTATTTAAATATTCACACTTATGCATTTATAACTAAATTAGTTCCGTGTGCATTTTTAGGATGAAAGAAAAACTATATACAGATATAAGACGCACTAAGTGTATCATATTAGTATCATATATATATATATATATATATATATATATATATATATATATATATATATATATATATATATATATATATATATATATATATATATATATCATATATATATATATATATATATATATAATATATATATATATATATATATAGTCCTTTCCAACTATTAAGCTACAAATATCACTTGATATCGGATTGCACGTTGCCTGGGGACTAACTTCCACCCAAGGGGAATTGTAATTGATAAGTGTAATTGCAAGGTACAACTTGTACCCTGATCGGGGAATGTGCATCAATCAGTTATAATTCGCTTTATGTTTAAGGTAAAGTGAATTCAATATCATGTAAGATTAGAAGCCTAATAATTGCCAATAAAAAAGTCAAGTTTTTGTATATGCGACGCTATATATATATAATATATATATATATATATTATATATATTATATATAAATATATATATATAAATATTATATATGTATATGAAACACACACATAATAAATATATATACTATGTGTGTGTATGTGTAAGTGCATGTGAATGCATACATAGTACATACATGCTCATGCAGTTAAATACTGTACTGTTAGACTTGTGGCGCCTGTAGGTATCAAACCCATTATATATATATTGCAAATACATGTGAATGGTGGATGAGAGAGAGAGAGAGAGAGAGAGAGAGAGAGAGGAAATGTGCCAGCGAAAGCAACCGGTTAAAGTATCAGCAGGAAGGGAACAGGATAAAGACAGGAGGAGGAGGAGGAGGAGAAAAGAGGGACGAGGAACTGCAGGTTTGGCAAGTGTGTCTCGGGTAACAAGAATGATCAAATATCAAACCCGCTTCCTCGTGTAGCTACCTCTTCCTCCACGGCTGATCAGGCGAAGGTGGTGACTTGGGGGCAGGGGGGAATTATAGGGGGGAAGGGGGGTGGGGGGGTAGGTGGATGTCAAGTGGGGATGATTGAGGGGAAGGGGGTGGAGAGAGATCTGGTTTCAATTTTTGTAGGTCCCCTTCAGGGTTGAATGAAGAGATTTAGGTACTTGGGAAAGACGAGAAATTAAATCATCTTTTTTAAAAGGAAAATTAATTGAATGAAAGAGTAAGTTAACTATTAAATACGGAGACCAAGAATGATATGGGTAGAAACGGAATTAATTTATAGTTATGAGTGAATAATAGTGTCGAGGTAGATTATGAGTGAGTTGGGTTTAAAAGTGAATCAGAACCTTGAAGTTCTCAATGGGAATAAAAATCTTATTCCAGATTGTTAACCAGCGGGATTCATTCCTCACTACAATTTTGTTGAAGCCATCATTAGCGTAGGAGTATTAACTATTCACAGCGTTTTATTCCCTTAGAATTTCTTTACGGAAGCGTTCCAGTAATTAGATATATTTAGATGCTGCTGAAGACGTTGGTATTCTATGAGATTTATCAGACAGTTTGAGAATGTTGTCTTACTGATTCAGCCGCGATCTTTTAATAGAAGGAGAGATTTCGCCGTCGGTGATGACCTCTAATCAGATTCAAAGTTTCAAAACCGAATAAATTTGTCATATTTTCAGATTACTGAGAAATTCTTCGGAGTCTTATATATATACATATATATAAGATAGAGAGAGAGAGAGAGAGAGAGAGAGAGAGAGAGAGAGAGAGAGCACTTTATTCTTAAAATAAAATGCACATTAGACTTCGTAACTCGTTAAACTCGCAAAGAGTGATGCATTGAGAGAGAGAGAGAGAGAGAGAGAGAGAGAGAGAGAGAGAGAGAGATACTTTATTTTTGAAGTGCTTAATAAATCTCGTACCTGGTTACACTCACAAGGAGCGATGCATTGACGGAGAGAGAGAGAGAGAGAGAGTGTGTGTGTGTGTGTGTGTGAGAGAGAGAGAGAGAGAGAGAGAGAGAGAACACTTATTTTTTATGCTTAATAAACCTCGTAACTCGTTAAACACTCAAAGAGCGATGCAGAGAAGAGAGAGAGAGAGAGAGAGAGAGAGAGAGAGAAACACTATATTTTTTAAGTGCTTAATAACCCTCCTGCCTGGTTAAACTCACAAACAGCGATGCATTGAGAGAGAGAGAGAGAGAGAGAGAGAGAGAGAGAGAGAGAGAGAGAGAGAGAAGCGAAACTAACAGAGGAAAATCCGAAATATTTCCGCAAAATCATAACAAATGGCATCCAGCGACTGCATCAATAATTCATTAGTCAACCCCGGTTTGGAATAAAATACCGCAGACTATTTAATTGACAGCTGTATAAATTACATGTTCCCGTTGAGTGACGTACGCCATAATTCGTAATTTCTTTTAGTTTTTTTTCACTTTTTTTCAAGTTTCATTTAATGAATGCTTGCTTTTAATTTCAAAGAAAAGGATCTTTTAATTTTATAAAATTCCCTCTTTCTTAAATTACTCAATATACATTTTTTTGTATAAAATTTTTAACCGGATATTTTTAATTGATTTTAGAGTATCAATCGAGCTACACTGAATTTTCGCCATGAGAAAACTTGGTCGTTTTTTTGTGAAAATTTATAATCATAACTCCAGTTAACCAAATTATAGAACGAGTCAAGTTTTTATCCCAAATCAATTTATCTTTAAGAAATACGGTGTTTTTTTCAGAAAAATTCTTGTAACCAATAACTTATTTTCCTTGTAGTTTTCGAAAATCAATTTATTTTTAAGAAATGCTTTTTTTTCAGGAAAATTCTTGTAACCAATAACTTATTTTCCTTGCAGTTTTCGAAAATCAATTTATTTTAAAGAAAGGCTCGTTTCAGGAAAATTCTTGTAACCAATAATTAATTATCACTGTAATTCTCAAATATCAATTTATCTTTTTTTTCAAGAAAAAATTCTTGTTACGAATAAACTGATTTTCCCCGTAATTTTCAAACCGTTGATATCTGTTCCATTCAGGTATTAGAGCGTCAGGACACTGATATGTGAATGATGATTGCAATTATCAATACAAGAGATGAATTCACAGACGACACGACATAAGTACAAATTATTGATGAGCATAACGTGTGAATAATTGAGAAGGGGGTTCATTACCTAAATTTCACGGTGATTGAAATTGAATTAATGAACAGAATGGCTCATGGATGATTAATGTAATTAAGCGTAATTTTGCATTCAGGTTTTGTGAAAAAACACCGAGATTAAAATGAGAGAGAGAGAGAGAGAGAGAAGAGGAGGAGAGAGAGAGAAGAGAGAGAGAGAAGTATGTGAGAAATGGCAGCTGAAAGGGGATGCAGACAGTAAACAAGAATGGTGATAAAATTCCAGAGATGGAGTGGATAGGGAGAGGTGTAAGAAGGTGGAAAAACTGAGAGAGAGAGAGAGAGAGAGAGAGAGAGAGAGAGAGGTCATACCGTAAAACAAGTGGACGACAGCGACACTGCAAATATAAATATGGCCAATGGATGATATATTATCAAAAACATGATAATCTCTTAGAAACTTCCGTTTTTTTTTTTTTTTTTTTTTGGTCTAGTAAGTTATTCCTGAAAGTATTTGAAGACTGAAATAATGGAAAGATTGCGAATGGTACTCTAAAGAATTACGAAATCATTGAAATTGTCGTATATTCTAGTCAGATGTAAAAGGCTTTAGTGCATACGCTATATACATACATACATATATATATATATATATATATATATATATATATATATATATATGTGTGTGTGTATGTGTGTGTGTGTGTGTGTGTGTGTGTACATATGTTTATATATATTGAGTGTATGTATGTATGTGTGTATTTGAAATTTTTTAACCATCTCTCACTATCTGTATTTGTATTCAAGATCATACATATACAGGGGCTATCGAAACAAAGGGAGCCAGAACGCTTCAGGAAACGAGGACAAACTAATCGTAAACTAATCGTGACCTGGATGGGAAGACGAAATTAACGTATCTTCGGATGAATGAGTGCAGCTCAAAGAACAATGAATACGTCAACCAGCCAGCAGTTAAATATGGATGAATAAATCATCGTTTCGTTGAATAGAGAGATGGAACTTGTGCCAAGGAACGTTAAAAAGCAACTGGTATAACGGATGAGTTGGACTCTCAGTCCCGCCTCTCCTTATGGGTTCTTGCCAAACCACAGTTCATAAAAACGTGTGTGTGTTTGTGTTGGTTTGTTCGTTCGTGTGTTTGTGTATGTGTGTGTGTAAGGATAAAGAGAGTATGCATGTCAGTGTGGCCTCAGAGGAGTATTCGTTTTTCTTTTTTTTTAGATATTTCTACTGTGACGGTAATCATGTTCCGGAGAAGAACATTGTATGATATTTGTAATGGTACTTAGTTTCTCTCTCTCTCTCTCTCTCTCTCTCTCTCTCTCTCCTCTTCTCTCTCTCTCCCTCTCTCTCTCTCTCTCTCTCTCTCTCTCTCTCTGTATTTTTTGTGAAAATCATATTCTGTACCTTACTGAATAGGAAGCACGTTGTGAGAATATCTCTGCTTTTTAGTCTTATAAGCACGAAAACATCGAAAACATATTATTTCTCAGTGGCTCTACTGTAAGGTCGGACATCGTAAGTTAAATATGCCTTTGTTAAGATATGAACGGTAACTTTTGATTTGCCGAGAAATTCTTGTGCATAGTGTGCCAGCTTTAAATTGTAGATTGTGTTTTTAATGTTATACGAATAATAATAATAATAATAATAATAATAATAATATAATAATAATAATAATAATAATAATAATAATAATAATAATAATAATGAACTAAGGAACCTCCGTAACGAGGCTATAATATTGAAAATCAAAAGCCACCGTAGTGTTAAAATATATTATTGTACGATGATAAAAATACAGGGAGAGACTTTCGGATACTGCTCCGTACTGAAGAGGGATACGGAGCAGTATCCGAAAGTCTCTCCTTGTATATCATTGTACAATAATATATTTTAACACTACTGTGGCTTTTGATTGTCAATAATAATAATAATAATAATAATAATAATACTAATAATAATAAGAATAATAATAATACTTGGAAAATGATGTGCGTGGACCGCAGCCATTGTGTCTCGACCTCCCCGTGGCCGAGTCACACTAAACATTGTTATGTTGACAGTGCTGAAACCATTGTACCCAGCAAAAGGAAAGCACAAATAATAAGACTGGGAATTTAAGGTTTTTGCAGGATCCGATAGCCATAGCAGGAAGAA
>NC_087202.1:36727761-36730261 GCF_015104395.2 Macrobrachium nipponense | reverse complement strand
GTTTACGTAAATCCAGTTAATACCTTCCCACATTTAATTACTGACTTACACTTTAATTACCTCGGACCTAGAATATAAATTACCTTTCAACTCAGTGAATGCCTCGATAACTTTCGCATCATTATCTAGGTGATTCAATCAGTTACCGAATTGAAGTAAGTTTTAACTGCAATCAAAAGATACTCGTCCACATCAGGTGACCAAAAATGTCTTAAAAGTGAATTAGAAAAGATCTGGAGGAGGTCAAATGGAAAGAAACTGGTGAACTGAGATAATCATTAAGGCCATTTAGCTTTTTAGGTATATTCTCGTTTGTTGAATGAAGAGGAAAAAGACATAGAAAATATTAATACACGAAGAAGAATATGAGATGGGGCAGAATCCAAGGCCTTTGATGACTTGCGCCTTAACATCGTTCCTCTCTCTCTCTCTCTCTCTCTCTCTCTCTCTCTCTCTCTCTCTCTCTCCTCAAGGTTTGTTTCGCTTGAGGTGCGAAAGTTGCTTTAAACTTCGCCCGAGTAATCGAAGTTTTGATTAATTGTCCATTCGTGCTTTGAATATAGCAAATAATGCCTGAGAGAGAGAGAGAGAGAGAGAGAGAGAGAGAGAGAGAGAGAGAGAGAGAGAGAGAGTATTTAAGACTATTCACTAGATTTATCTGAACTATACTATTCAACTAAATTTCGCAAGGGAGTGAAATATCGTTTTCTTATATTTATTTATTGAGATGGTTTTTAACATAACTGGGAGGATTCAATCCCCTTGTTCCTGTCTCTTACTTTGCCCGACGATGTGTTAAATTGGTTTTCATGAAGAATGTCTTAAACCTACGCTAGTCAATGCATTCTCTCTCTCTTCTCTCTCTCTCTCTCTCTCTCTCTCTCTGTGTGTGTGTGTGTGTGTGTGTCGTGATGGTCAACATATTCTCGAAACGGACGAGAAGGGGCGAGTGAACACGTTGTCTAAAATCAAATATGTCTCTGTTTGCATATATTTAGTTGGTTGTTGTGGGTCACGTGTTGGGATGCGGAGAGAGAAAGTGAGTGGGTATTTCTCCATCAAAATGTATAGGCCCACCTTCAAAAAGGAAGGAGGCATCGATGAGGTAATCCCAGCATACCTCCCCTAGGGAAAGCCTCCTTCCACCCATTGACATCTGGGATCCTGTGGCCTACTTTCCAATTCTTATTCACTTGTAAAGGAGATGGAATTATGAGAAAGCATCCATATTACGGAAGATTTAAAAAAGAAGTAAAAAAGTGGGGTTACCAGCTCTTTGATAAGGGATTCTTCATAAGACAATTTCACCCTCAGGAGCGAGATTATTTTCTCTCTCTCTCTCTCTCTCTCTCTCTCTCTCTCTCTCTCTCTCTCTCTCTCTCTCTCCTTTTCTGTTCCCTCACTGCCTCCCTTGGGGCGCTTTTGACTCCTTCCTGATTCTTCTCTCCGAAATGTTTTCTTTTGACCTTTAAAGAGTTTTGGCTTTTGACTTTTTTTTCCGTTCTATTAAAGCCCCCCTTTTTTGTATATTTATTTTATCTTGTATTTACTTGATAGTTCATTGGTGACAGTGGAATAGCTTGTCGATCCTTCTGAACGATATGGTAAAATGTTTTCCCTATTTTCTTATTCGTCAAAACCTGCTATAGAAGCGTCATACGTTTTATGTATCGATTGAATTTTAGGACTTGTTATCCATGGAGGTTATACCGTCTTTACTGCTATATCTATGCTTTCAAAGATTTTAGAGGGAAATATGGCATTGTTACAAATGATGCTACGTTGGGGATTTGATATATGTGTATAGGTTCCGTTTGTAAGCACCTCTGATAATCCGTAAATACTTTATACATATGCATATATATATAAATGTATTATTTATATATATATAGATATATGAATGCACCTTTGACAGAAATTCCTGTTTCTCAATTCTGCACATTTTTTCAGGCGTCAGTTGGCTCTTTGATCACCATCTTCAGTTTCAGGGGAGTTTCATGCAGCATCTCTTTCTAAGTCCTCTCCCCTACCCCTACCCCTTCTCCCCATCATGCCAGGATTTCTCCCTCCTCCCCCCTACCTCTTTCACTCCCCACAACTCAGTTTCTCCCTACCTCCCCCCGTTCTGAAGGATGCTTCAAGTATTATGACCTTTTCCTAAACCTTCTTTGAACTTCCTACCATTTGTTCTCCTACTTCGCCGCCTTCAAGTTTATTAGTTGGATTTTTCAAGGAGGATTTTTCTCACATTTGGAGCTTAGAGCTTTTCAGGAGAGATTTTTCCTCATCTGAGCATTTCAAGCTTTCCAGAGAATTGTTTTCTCCCACTTCAAGCTTGCCTGCTTCAGTTAGGATTTTCTCGCTTGATAGATTCAAGCTTTGCAGCGCTTTTTTTGTTTTTCTCTTCAAAGTGGATTTTCTTTCACATTAGAGCTTAAAGCTTTTTATCTCGCATTTAATTTGGCCGAGAGCTTCAAACCTTGTAAAGTGAGATTTATAT
>NC_087202.1:36697761-36707761 GCF_015104395.2 Macrobrachium nipponense | reverse complement strand
AAAGATGGAGAGAGAGAGAGAGTTACAAGTTACAAGGAGTTACAAGGATTAGGAGAGAGAGAGAGAAAGAGAGCGAGAGAGAGAGAGAGAGAGAGAGAGAGAGAGTTACAAGGAGTTACAAGGATTAGGATGTCTCAAAGACTTTTTGGCCCATCCGAGGAGACATCGTGTACTACTTATTTACCTCTTGGAGCAGAGAAAGAGAGAGTTGATCGAAATAAATGAAAGGTGGAGAGAGAGAGAGAGAAGAGAGAGCCGATCGGGATGAAAGGTGGAGAAATTCGAGCGGAAAGTTGGAAATCCAGGAGATAGAGAGACGAAGCGCATCTATCCCTCTCCTTCCTCCTTTATCTCGGTCTCTCTCCCCAACCGTTGCTATAATTTATGAGGTTGAAGTATCATCCTCGAGACCTCCCAAAGTCTTCGTCATCTGTCCCTTTCATCAGCATCATCGTTATTCACCATGATTTAGGCATCTTGGTTCAGTGTCCCCTCCCACGGGGCTCCCGAGTCTCGTTTTCTTTGACGATGGACCCCACGGCTAACCCCGGTAGCTGGTAATGGTCCCCTTCCCTAGGAAAAGTCGTTACTGGCGCGTGGCATGTAATGATTCTCTCTCTCTCTCTCTCTCTCTCTCTCTCTCTCTCTCTGTGTGTGTGTGCGTGTGTGTGTGTAAAGGAAGAAGACCGTTGCATATCTGGACTGCTATCTTTCAGATATGTTGCGTTGCGTTCAGAATTTATTATTTTTCCGACACTGTCAGTTTAACCACATGGATTTCCCTGCTTCTGGTAGCTATCACTTTTCTGTCGTTTTTATGTATCTCCAAAATACATTGACATTATCATTATGATCAGTAGAACGCAGCGTGGCCGTCTCAATATATTATATTTACGCTCCAAGAACAAAATAAAAGAACAATGGCAAATGCTATATTGCATGTGAGATAAGATTGCGCTCAATAGACGATTCCTGCTGTTCTATATAATTTGCAGCGAAACTCTCTTTTGATATGACGGTGCGTGAATGATGGAGAAAAAGCAGACGATGTTTAACCGCGACACGGTTTCGCACGTTACCCCGAATTATCAAGTGGTGGTAGAGGTAGCTCTAGTTCGCCTAATAATTGAGCCTTTAGTCTGTGACCTAGGCGACATTTTCTCCGTTAATGTACCGCTACAAAGAAAACGAGAGGTTACGGATCGCTCTCTTCTCTCTCTCAAGCGAGATTCGCCCGACAGAGATGGATGGCGGAGCGGAAACGCGGCGGGTGTTGTCTCTCTCATTTGGGGCTTTCAGATATCGATGAGACAAACGTAGAAAACGAGGGGTAAAAAATGGAGTGGAAAGATGGATCCAGAGAGATGGGATGCTGAAGGGATTCAGGTGTAGTTATGGCATCCTTTTTGGAGGGTATTGTGGATGCAGACTTAACGGTTGGGAAGAAAAAGACTAACTTATTATTCATACAAAAGGTATAGCAAATCTTCTCTTCCAATACACACACACACACACACACACACACACACACACACACACACACATATATATATACATGTATTCATTTAATGTGACTTATGTACTTGCAGTTATTCGACCTTGGTGGGCCGTGCCGGGTTGCAATAGTTACCAACCCTGAATGTGTTAACCTTCCAACCTTCCATTTATATATATATAATATATATATATATATACTATATATATATATATATATATATATATATATATACATATAACATATACATATATCCCATATACATATATATATGTATGTGTTCATATGGAAGGCATTAGTCATTTAGGTTGCTAACCCGATAACCTGTTGCAACCAGTTACAGCCTACCACAGTCGAATAACTGCAGGTACATACAGCCTACCACAGTCGAATAACTGCAGGTACATAATAATTCACAGCTTAAGTCTACATTGTTACAATGAGCTTTTAACGGAGCTTGCTCATTATTCCCGTCCTTAGGAAGGCTTCATTTTAAGTTTTATTCTCAGTTTCACATGAAAACCAAGTGAAAATTTCTATAACAGTTTAATTCCGGAATGTTTAGGGGAATAATTTAGTTTTTACTTTCATGTTTTTTAGTTTAATAGTTATAGTGCTCGCTTTTTTTTCTTACCTGCATCATTAATTTTGTCATCGGAGTGCGAATCCAGTTTCAGTGTCTCGGTGCCAAAGAACTGATAAGATCGACTCGTTATTTCTTTTTAGAATAGACATTTTTTTTTTAACATAAATGTCAGTAATTCATATACACGCTTGCACTTGAGTGCAGAGAACCCGTTGTTGTGGGTCCTGGTGTCGTCATTGGAATTAGTATGGGGTTCCTTGTATATTCCTGAACAGTAACCGAGTAGTGGAACCTTCCTTGAAAAAAAGCGGGACGCCATATCTTAAAAAGTAACCATTGAATCTTCTTGAAACTAATCTCATTATGTTTCCTAAATCCAAGTTACGCAAATCAAGGTGATTTTAAATAACCTAACTTAACCTCCAGTGGCCAAGCAAAAAAAAAAAAAAGGGGGGGGCTGGTGCAATACAAGTATACATTTCGGGCATTTGCTTCCCCATGGCTTAATGTTGGCCATGAATAAGATGTTTCTCTTTATGTTTTAGTTTAATAGTAATGTCAACTTATTGTTTAACTTATCAACCTATTGTTTAACTTCTGCCCACTCCAGTGTTTCCCCCATTGATTTTAAACCCAGTAATTGCATTCTAAGCGTTAAATCAAATTAAGTTTGGTGTACATTTTTCGAACTTCGAAAATGGAATCATTAAAATGTGTCTTGTCACATACCAAATGTCCAGTAAGTAATTACGAAAAATGTTTCGCCTCATCCTTTGCGGTTGGGGTGTGGGTTATGGTTGTGAAAAATCAACATGTTTTAAGAGCATAATTATTTAGTATATCAAATGAAAGACAGTGAGTTGATTATGTAGGCAATTATTAAATGCTCTTCCATGATGGAGTAGAGCCCCTGAGGTCAACACAGACAAGTTTATTAAACGAACAATTTCATTGCAGGTGAAAATAAGGTGGCTTTTGTTTTTGTGATAGTTAAATTCTTATCATCAAAACTAAATAGTTTTCAAATTACTGCTAACTGCTAATCACATGAGAAATCAATACCAAGATTTAAAGTTTTAGACTTGAGAAAATACTCTCTCTCTCTCTCTCTCTCTCTCTCTCTCTCTCTCTCTCTCTCTCTCTAAAATATCACACGCAGAGTAAGACAACTAAAAAATGTCCCCCCATAGCCAGAGTCATTTATGAAAAGGTGCTAAAACTTCCCAAACATTGCCAGAACTATTCGAACAAATTGCCAATTGCTTCAGACACGGCCCTGTCTAAACCTCACCCCACCCCTAACACCCCACCCTAACACCCCACCCCTAACACCCCACCCTCTTGGAAAACATTTCACCCAAAAATTCTTCAAATTGCGGCGAACACATGTGTCGTGAAAAGGCATCCTAAACATACGGGAAGAGAAACTTTGCTTTTTGTCAGATATTAAGGGACCTTCAAGAATTATCTCTCTGTTATTCTGGGCATTTTTATATTCTGATCCTTTTTTCAAAGAAAATTTGAACAATTATCGGTGTTATTTCGGACAGTGTTCATTTTTGTTTTCGTTCAAAATTCTAAGTTTTGATTTTCTTTTCATTGAAAATTCAGAATTTTAGCAGTTTTATTTCGGACTTTGTTCTGCTTTTTCCATGATAAATTCAAAAATGATCTGCGGTTTTGACCCTTGTTACACAAATTTTTAATTTTGCTCTGTTTTATGCATCTCTTATTACATTTTCTTGTACAATTTAATATTGGCCGCGTAAATGTTGTAATTACGTAATTCCTGCTTTTCGTAAATAATTTTACTTCTGTGTTGTGTTGCGCAGAATTATTTATTCAACTATTTTTCATTATTTTCTTTCGTGAATTCTGCTTCTATTGCATTTTTAAAAAATTGTGAATTATTCATGTAAATACATATTGAATACAGAGACTTCGCTAAGGACAGTTCAAGACTTCTCTCTTATTTCGGGGCGTTTTTTATTTTGTCTTATTCCATGGAAAGTATCCATTTAAGTTTAAATTTCCTGTCCATCGAACTGTACTTTTATTTCAATCTGAGAAAAAGCAAGAGTTATCTGTCCCTTTGGGTATTATCTTTTTAGTATTTACGTACTTTGTGGACAATATTTTTCATTCGAATATTATTGATATTTATTCAGTTATACATAAATTCTTAAAAAATGCTAGATTTTTTTCCAAGAATTCAGAAGTCTGAGAAGTACCATCTTCATTGTGATTATTTGTGTACGATTTTGTGCAGATGCTAACGATCTCGTGCGCTGTATGCAAAGAATGCAAAAGATCCCAGGAAAAGGACCATTAAACTTCCTCGCCCCTCGCATAGCCGTTACCTATTCCTTCCACTGTATTAAACGCGCCTGACTTTTCCATAAACATATCCGAGAAAAAAAGTTAATATCCCCCTTTTCCATAAACATCTCTGAAGGTTTATTGCGTAAAATAACCCATAAACCCCTAGTTTTATGTAAACTCACAAAACTGCGGTTTACAGCCGAGCGAGTAGCGAGTTTAGCATGGCATAAAAGGACGCGACCAGCGACTTTGCCTCCGGCGCGAATGCTCTTCAGTTAAGTCAGCCCCGAGGCAGGAGGAAATCTCGCCTCCATAGAAAACGGGGTTGTAAGGTTAAGCCAGCTGGCATACCCGAAACACCGCTGAATCCATACCTCGTCTGTTATGCGGATGTTTTGAGTTTTTTCCTCGCATTTTGGCTTTTCTTACACTTTTTATCCACCTTGACATTTTACCGTCTTGTTTATGTTGCTTTTGCTGTTCAGGGGTTATTTCTGTATATTTTTTCCTTTTGTCTATCCTGGTAGTTATCTCATTTTTGTAAAATTTATATACAGTTCACTACAGATCGTTTTCAGGCTGATTTAACCAACGATGTGCCAGTTTGATCAAACAAATTAATTCTTTTTTCGCTTAATTTAAACATTCCTTTTTTTCATTTTACTGTAATTTCAAACTACAGTTTTAGGAAAGTTTGCTTTTTTTTTGCAAATTGATGTCATTTTTATTTTCAGTTTGTATTAATTTTGTTAATTATGTTCCTATTGTTGATTTATAAAATTTGCTAGCAGATAGGGAAGTTTTAATTAAATGGAAGTTTTAATTAAATGTGCTAGAGTGCATTTAATTTTAAACAGGATAGGATTGAAACAAGATGATTTTAATTTATGTACAGGAATATAAAATTTAAACCTAGTACCGAAACCTATGTGGTCATTCAACGTTGGAAGGGAAATTGAAAGTAAAAACGTTGAATTTAAAGATGCATCAGGAGGAAAACTTTGCAGTTGCACTGTGAATCGATTGTTAGGAGAAGGTAGCAGTAATATCAAAGGAACAGAGTATGGACGAAGGTACAGATAGGGGACGAAGGGACGCTGCAAAGAACCTGAAGTAATGCCTTCAGTGCATCGCGTTAGGTGCACTGACGGCACTACGCGGACTTAATTATTCAGTCTTGTATCTTGATTAGGAATGGTTTTAAGAAAATATTTGCATACATATTAGAATAAGTAGCAAGAGCAAATTTACCCTGGACTCATTTTCACCTCTAGGCATTTTGATCTTTACTTTCCCTGGGAAATGTCCACGCCATTGGACTGGCTAGTTTTTAGATATTTCCCAACGCTCACTCGTATGTCCTGCCCTTGTTTTGACATGGTGTGCTGTTAGCACGAGTAACAGAAATGACAACTGATTTCAACTGAAACCATTTGTAAATACGGTATGAATATTATATGAAGACAAAGAAATGGCAATAATAATAATAATAATAATAATAATAATAATAATAATAATAATAATAATAATAATAATAATAATAAGCTGTATGGTAAAAGCATCAAGGAAATAGATACCCTAATCCAGACTCTAAGGATTGTATGTGGGGACATCAGGATGGAGTTTGGAATAGAAAAATGTACCTTAGTCCAAATAAAAAAGGGCGAAGTTACAAGGACTGAAGGGATAAAGTTGGGAGCAACATCAAACACATAGATGAGACGGGATACAAATACCTGGGAAGAAGGACTTATAAAAGTAGACGAAGACCCAGAAATATACAGAGACAGGAGAAAGACAGACAGAACAGAGGACTGGCACAACAAACCAATGCACAGACAATACATGAGACAGACTAAAGAACTAGCCAGCGATGACACATGGCAATGCTACAGAGGGGAGAGCTAAAGAAGGAAACTGAAGGAATGATAACATGCGGAACAGATCAGGCCCTAAGAACCAGATATGTTCAAAGAACGATAGATGGAAATAACATCTCTGCCGTATGCAGGAAGTGCAATACGAAAAATGAAACCATAAACCAAATAGCAAGCGAATGTCCGGCACTTGCACAGAACCAGTACAGAAAGAGGCATGATTCAGTGGTAAAAGCCCTCCACCGGAGCCTGTGCAAGAAACATCAGCTACCTTGCAGTAATAAGTGGTACGAACACCAACCTGAAGGAGTGATAGAAAACGATCAGGCAAAGATCCTCTGGGACTATGGTACAGAACAGATAGGGTGATACGTGCAAATAGACCAGACGTAACGTTGATTGACAAAATTAAGAAGAAATTATCACTCATTGATGTCGCAATACCATGGGACACCAGAGTTGAAGAGAAAGAGAGGGAAAAAATGGATAAGTATTAAGACCTGAAAATAGAAATAAGAAGGATATGGGATATGCCAGTGGAAATCGTACCCATAATCATAGGAACACTAGGCATGATCACCAAGATCCCTGAAAAGGAATGTAGAAGAACTAGAGGCTGAAGTAGCTCCAGGACTCATGCAGAAGAGAGTGATCCTAGAAACGGCGCACATAGTAAGAAAAGTGATGGACTCCTAAGGAGGCAGGATGCAACCCGGAACCCGACACTATAAATAGCACCCAGTCGAATTGGAGGACTGTGATAGACCAAAAAAAATTAAAAATAAAAATAATGAAAATAATAGCTAGTTGTCACTAATTTTCACCAAAGTAAATTGAAGATATTTTATCATTTTGAAATTTTCTTCTTGAAATTTGTCTTTCTTCTTGAGGACAAGGTTGATGTCTAACCATTAAAAGAAAAAAATTATTTTAAAGTCGTTGTTGCTAAATTAGATCGTAACTCATACGAATTCTTCTTATTCTGAAGATTAAGCTGCCGATGTTAGCCCTTTCTCGAGATCGTTTAATGATTCGTACGATTTTCCATTGACTCAATCTTGTGTCACTGCTCAAATGCAGTTGGAATTCTAATAGAGCCAAGCAAATTTCTCAAGCATTGATAGAATTTAGGTTAAATTTTTTTTAAAGAACATCTCTTAGAAATAACTGGGATTTACCCTAGTTTCAGGTACTTTTTCGTTCATATTTTTAATGAAAGTTCAGATCGCCTTGGTATTGTTGCATTCACTCAAGAAGTATAGAATAAAAATAAGTTTTGCGACTAGTAAGAATGGTAATGATTAGGATACAATTAAGAGGAATACAAGAAATAAGATAAGAACGTAAACATGTACATTTTTATGGCTTACAGCTTCATTTAAAAGAATGTGAACTGAAATGATATTAAGGGAATAACATCTTATGCTTGAAGGTTTCTGGAGATTTTGAAAGGAAGCTAACTCTATGCAGCGACAATAACAAAAAGAAAAAAGAAGTAGAAAATCATACTGACGATTATTATTATTATTATTATTATTATTTATTATTGAAAAAGAAACCCACAAATTCAATTTGTAACTTGTCTGCTGGGCCTTGACCCAGGCTAACATCCCAAACATCTCTTGAGAATGGGCCACAGAAGGGACCTGAAAGTACTCGAGTGTGGACGTAAAACTAAATGAAATACTTAGAAGTAAACAAGTTACAAATTGAATTTGTGGGTTTCTTTATCAATCTTCAGAAGAAAACTGAAAGAAGTTTTTGTTTGGTTCATTATTATTATTATTATTATTATTATTATTATTATTATTATTATTATTATTATTTTATATTTTATTATTATTATTACTCGGAAGATGAATCATATTCATATGGAACAAGCCCACAGGGCCCATTGATTTGAAATTCAAGCTTGCAGAGATTAAAGTGTTTATTTGAAAAAAGCAAAGGGTAACAGTAAATACAGAAAGAGGAAATAAGTTATTCAACATATATATATATATATACATATACATATATATATATATATATTATATATATATATATATATAGTAACATATACATATACACTGTATATAATGACTAGGTAGACGTATACAGTAGCCATATGTGAGAGAGAGAGAGAGAGAGAGAGAGAGAGAGAGAGAGAGAGAGAGAGAGAGAGAGAGTATTTGATTATCAAATAAAAAAAAGTTTTGTTTTATTGAGACAACGGAAGCAACTGTCAGATTGTACTTTTCAACCTGTATACTTTTTATTTTCTAGTTTCCATCGTGTCTTCTCTGGAGCACAAAATAACATTCGTGTTAATCACGAGGCTTTCATGTCATTTATATAATAATATGAATATTGCAGTTTTTATCTTTCTGCTCAAAATCATTCGCTATATTTCAGTGTTCTCGTGTCAATTATAGAATGATATCTAAATCGTCCGTGAAAATTTAGGCCTATGAGTCATTATGAATTACAGACAATAATACATATAAAATCTGCGTGAAATTACGAAGAATACCGAAGCATATGGCAGCTGTGAAACAAGTTGAGAAGCAGGAAAAAAATGTTTTGAAGGTTATGGTGAAAAGAAAGTAATGACGTGAATCAAGACCGTGAGAAATTAACACTCGTGTGAAGATAAGACGGTGAGAACAAGTGGTGCGTTTCTCCAGCTCCTGAATGTGTGAGAGAGAGAGAGAGAGAGAGAGAGAGAGAGAGAGAGAGAGAGATTCTGGGAGATTATTTTCCTGAGGAAAGGAAGTGTCGTCTAAAATATTACAAGTATTCGTTTTAAATTTTTAATTTTATTTTTTTTTTTCCTTTTTCCTTTTTGTTTTTAGTGACGAGGAATCTTTCTTCTTAATATCTCGGATACGGGTATTACACGACACTGAACAAGCGTGTTGAGCGATGTCTCCAAAGAGCCACCACTCCAAAAGCCCTTGAAACACCGCCCCCCTCCCCCTTCCCCCTCCCCCATCCGCCGATCCCCTGCCCACCAACACCACCACTCCTTTTACAGGCAGGTTTAATATCTGCGCCTTGCTTTTGTTTTGACGCAAATGGCGGTGTTGCACTGCGAAGAATACAGAATAGCTCTTGCCTATTTCCACGCCTTTTACGCGGAGGACCGAGAGATTTATAAGAATGCCGAAGTATTATCTCCTGACATAACTTGGAAGAAGATTTTTATTCAAAACTTCTCTCTCGGCTTTTCTTTTGTCGCGACTTTGCGCTGATGTGAGGTAGATTTATAAGGATTTGGTTGACACAAACAACTGAGTTTTAATGCAATTTGCAGAGAGAGCGAGCGAGTGAGTCTCTCTCTCTCTCTCTCTCTCTCTCTCTCTCTCTCTCTCCTCCTCGCTTTTAGTTTACGGAGGAACGTATACGAAAAGGCTTTGCTTGACGTCGGTATTTTTTCATATGTATGTTGGGAGATGAAATATTCAATCAGGAGGTTTTATACAGAATTTTATAAAGACTTATAAAACGATTTATTCCTATTATTTGTATGATCATCGTTGAAAGTAAGGGTGGAGGACCGAATTTTAAATGCACTGTTGAAGAAAGAAGCAACCTGGAAATCAGAGAATCAATATTCTTGCAATAATAACTGAAGGAACTGCCTCAAAATAACTCCTTTTTTTCCGAAGGATTTGAGGTTTATGATTTTGCGATAGAACAGGCTTTAGTACTCTCCAGAAAAAAAATACCTTCAGGATG
>NC_087202.1:36660261-36692761 GCF_015104395.2 Macrobrachium nipponense | reverse complement strand
CTTAATGCGGCCGGCGTTTCTATTTTCGCGAACACCTCCGTCGTGGACATTTAACTCCTTAACCCGGTAGAGGTTTCCCCAAGGCTCCCAAAAACCCCGGTTCTATCGACCATTCGGTAGCGCTCAAACGGGGTAAACTTTCCTTGACATCTCTCCGTTGCTTCACTCTCCTGGCCATGAAATCAGAATATGAAAGGTTTTTCCAGTTCGGGGCCTTTCAAAGTTGCTGGATTTATGGGCTAAAAGCCCTCGGGAGCGTCTCGTCGAATTTGGCAGTCAAACCCCTCCTTCGGGTGGGCGAGGTGCCGAGGCGCCTTTTGCCGTTTTGGGATGATGGGCCCCGATGGCTTATGAAAGGTGTGGAATACTGCTCCTTAACTCAGAGTCCCTTCCAGGCCGCCAGTCACTAACCACCCTCCCCCCTCCCCTCCCCCTCCTTCCTCTAAATGCATCCAGACCCAAAGCCCCCTCGACTCTACAGCCCTTATTCCACAAATCCTCTCACAACAGATACGCGGACTCGGGCTCTTCACAATTCTGCTGGTTAGTAGGGAAGAAATCTTATTTATGGGGGAAATTTTCGGAAAATTATGCGTGTGCCTGAAGCCTATTTTTACTAGGTGTTATATAGTAAATCTCTTGGAATTCTCAAAGTGGTAATGACACACAAACAGGCATTTAAAGAAGTTTTTAGTGAAGATCATATATTTAACGACTGCAGTAAAGAAAAGCAGTAATGAGTGTTTGCTCAAGGTAAAATCAGCATTTTTACTGCTTCGTTTCCATCATTGAAATAAGTAACTTTGTTCCATGCGGTATTAAAACGTTCAGATACTCAAGGTTATAAATAATTATCATATTTATTTTTATTTAATTCATAGGTTTCTGTAGTGGATTACCTTCAAAGAAACAAAAATATTCAAAATCCTTGCATGGTCATTTATAAAAACTAATTGTATTAAGAGCACAAGAATGCGATCATCACCTAATAACTAGTTTAATTTCTTAACCATTTTGATAAATGGGAAAATATAATGAACTATTTTTATATAAGGGGAAAATATAATGAACTATTTTGATATAAGGGGAAAATATAATGAACAATTTTGGAAAAAGAAAAAATATAATTAACTATTTTGATAAAAGGGAAAATATAATGAATTTTTTTTATGATAGGGGAAATATAATGAAGTATTTTGAAAAAAGGGGAAAAATAAGTAACTATTTTGATAAAGGGAAAACATAATGAACTATTTTAAAAATAGGGAAAATATAAGGAACTATTTTGAAAATAGGGAAAATATTCTTAACTATTTTGATAAAATGGAAAATATAACGAATTATTTTAATAAAAGAAAAAATATAATGAACTATTTTGATAAAAGGGAAAATATAATGAACTATTTTGAACAAAAGGGGAAATATAATGAACTATTTTGATTAGAGGGAATATATAATGAGACATTGTTAACAGCTTAATTGTCGAACAGGGGCGAGTAGTTCCTAGTATACATCTCATATTTTTTTTAAATATTACCGTATTTTTAACCAAATATAATATTTCTTATTGCGAAGGAATTCAGACGTATGAGAGATGATAGCGACAAGACAGAAGAAAATATTAACAATTTCATAGAAACCCCAGATATTTGGTATGGAAAAGCTATAGCTCTCCTTATCTGCGGTTTCTATAAAACCAAGTGTCTTTTGTCCAGTAGATTTAACTTTTCTGGGATTTCTATAAAACTGAAAGTATGTTCTATTCGGCATGACGAGGGAAAAAGTCATGCGCTGGATAATATAGATATCTCTATTTTGTTCGCCAGCTAATCTTTTTATGCGTGTCATAAATATTTCATAACTGAAAATTTAATTAATGAAACGAGATATTCAGTGTCAATTGCATTCTTTCTTTCGCAATAAAGGAAATTTTTATATGAAATACTCATCCGAGGATTTCTGAATAATTTTTTTTATATTAGAAGCTTATCGACTACAAAAAACTTGGAATTAAATGAAAATAAACAAGGAATTGATTCAAGGTAACACTGAACAAGAAGAATATAAACGATTTTATAGCTACTAGACAGAAGAGAACATAGAATATTTTCTAGAAACGGGACGCTTAATAAGGAAAAGTTATTAAACGAAAGAGAATATTTGACTAAGAAAACTGACCATGTGTGTACTATGGACCTGATTATAATAAGGAAATGATGCAAATAGGAGTGTACTTATAGATTTTCTAGAAACCCCGGAAAGTGAAAAGACAGAAGCTACGGGAATGGGGATGCATTTACGTGATGCACACTGCAAAAGGCAATTACTCCTAGCTAAGCGTTTTCCATAACTGTGTAATAAAGAAGATATATCTCTTGAGTTGACTGCTCTGTACACAGGACTATGACAGCCTAATAAACGCCTAGCACTGAGGACAAGTTCGCTGTGTTATACCATTTTGTAGAGAAGAATAGTAACATGACAGATGTTCTGCCCAGAGAACGCCACATAGGAAAGCTAAATCTGAACATGTTAGATGTTGTGTACAGATTTTAGTCTCGGCATGTTAGACGTTCTATACTAAGCTAAACCTTAACATGTTTGAAGTTCTGTACAGATTTTAATCTTGGGATGTTGGACGTTCTGTACGGAGCTAAATATTAACATGTTAGACATTCTGAACAGTGCTAAATTTTAGCATGTTAAACGTTCTGTACAGAGCTAAATTTTAGCATTTAAGACGTTCTGTTCAGAGCTAAATGTTAACATATAGACGTTCTGTACACAGCTAAATTTTAGCATGTTGCACGTTCTGTTCAGAGCTAAATCTTAACATGTTAACATGTTAACATGTTAGACGTTCTGTACAAAGCTAGATCTTAACACTTTAGCATGTTCGACGTTCTGTACATAGCTAGATCTTAACATATTAAAATGTTAGACGTTCTGTACAGTGCTAAATTTTAGCATGTTAGACGTTCTGTTCAGAGCTAAATCTGAAAATGTTAGACGTTCTGTGCATATCTTAATCTTAACATGATAGACGTTCTGTCCAGATCTTAATCTTAGCAATGATATTGACTGTTCTTGTAAACTCCGATGTAAATCGTAACGTGTTAGACGGTTCGTTTGTGTCCAGCGCTCAACAAAGGTCCATCCTGCGGTTAGTAGTGGTTGTCTTCAGTGGAGTAGTCAGTCGTCTTGAAGAAATATTTTTAAGTGACGCAGTTATTGTTTCTTCATTCATTGACTTGCAGGTGATGTTATCCGTCTTTTAGAATAATCTCAATTATCTATTGTAACGGTATCAGGAAATCACGAAGCTCAAGAAAGTTAATGATTTTCATTATCTTCACTCGTCATTTGTTAATTTCATTGACGCATACAATTTGAGTTTATCAGCAAGAAGTTTATTTTCTTTTATTCGGCGACGCACATTCTCGTGTCATTGGCTTCTACACACACACACGCACACACACACACACACACACACACACACATATATATTAATAATAATATATTATATATATATAATATATATATATATATATATATATATAAATATACACGCACACCAATATGATATATATATATATACTATATATATATATATATATATATATATATATATATATATATATATATATATATATTATATTATATATATAATCTATCTCACTACGGACTCTCCATCATATACGCTCATTTCTCATTCTATATAACCCAATATGCAAAAGTGGAGTTTTGTTGAGTGGCCGTGGAAAAAATATGAAATATTTACATTATGGAATTATTTTTTTAGTGTCTGTGGGTTTTCATGTTTGCCTACTTTTGCTTGTGCATTTTTATTCATTTCGCTTTTTTTTTTTTACTATCTAGTCTTTGATGGACATATGAATTTCACTGGCACACTTTTGCTTACACGGAAAGAATTTTGTTCTGATTCCACAGCATAAATATATGAAATACTAAAAATATAAAAAATTTTAAATTCCACCACTTTTTATCTGTATTCGCGTTTTTCCTCGATTCGACTTCTGTGTTCTACTGTCTGGAGTTGAACAGTTTTGCAACTGAGAGTCTCTCTCTCTCTCTCTCTCTCTCTCTCTCCTCTCTCTCTCTCTCTCTCGTCCTTCTCATCGTCTCTCTCTCTCTCTCTCTCTCTCTCTCTCTCGCTTGCTTTTTCAGCAATAGAGAAGTGTATCCTCTTCAAACATCAAACGCTCGTGGATCTCCCGACGAAAGCTTTTCAATTAATCACTTTGTTGACGTTTTGTCAGAGCGACAGTATCTGCGGATTAGCTCTCTCTCTCTCTCTCTCTCTCTCTCTCTCTCTCTCTCTCTCTCTCTCTCTCTCTCGAGTTGAAAGGAAAGAAGAAACATGCCTTAACAGTATTCCAGCGAACGGATTCCTCTATTCCTGGTTCTTCGTTGGCGTTTATTTAAAGAAAAAAATGGAAACAGAAAAGTTTTTTTTTTTTTTTTTTTGTATGGCCGACATTCAATTTTTCAATTTTTCCAATTTTTCATCTCTGTTGCATCCGAATCATTCTTTCAGCGGTTCGAGATTTGATGGAATTCTTAGCTGTGAGCTATTTCTATAAAGCAGATTTTTTATTTCAATAGGACGTTTTTTTATTATTATTCATTACTCTGATTCATATTGAATCGAAATTTCCTCGTAAATCATTCGATTCATGCTTCCGGTGACTATCATAGCTTCAGTATTTCTACAGTGGTTTTATGCAATAAATAGCTTGTAAGTAAATTTATACATTACCTATTTTTATTGATTTAGTTTTTCCGAATAAAGAACTGTGATAAAAATACTTCATCTCAACATATTTGTAGAAATAAATGGTAAAATTACCCGAAATTTGTAGAATTAAGTGGTAGAAGTACTCGGAATTTTTAGAATGAATGAAGTGGTAAAAGTACTCGAAATTTGTAGTATTAAGTGGTAAAAATACTCTAAATTTGTAGAATTAAATGGTAAAAGTACTCGAAATTTGTAGAATTAAGTGGATAAAAGTACTCGGAATTTTATAAGATCACTTAGCGAATTGCCACGTAGCATTTCGTCGTACGTGGGTACTCTTGTTCGCGCGCGCCTATGTGTGTACGTATGTGTGCGTTTGTGCGTGTGTGGGCGTCATATACATCTTTTATGCTGATTGCAGGACATAAATTTCCTTTATGCTTGGTTCTTTAGGCCTAGGCTTGACCGAGGAATTTGGATTATGGTTCCCTCTTCAGTAAATAAAAAGAAAATAAAGCTATTGTCCCTCAAGTGATATAGGAGGTCCTTGGTATCTTTGTCTATTGCTGCGGCATCAGTATTAGTCGAAATGCTTCCTTTAAACAGAATTTACCTATAGGACCATTTTAAAGGCCAAGCACTTAGAGTTAACATTGCTCTTGTCCTATCTGATGGTTGCTTTAGTTTTATCTTCTGCCTATGAATTACGTGTATTTTATATATTTTACCTTCTTTTGTTTAATTTCGTTTGTGTTTCACAATCTGTAGATTTATTTATTCGCTGAATAATTCACTCATTGATATATTTGGCTTATGGATAAGGAAGATGTATGCAGACACCGTTATATTCTTCTTTTTGTTAGAAACAGTAATGTTCAGAATACAGTGGGTGTCTTTCATTGGGACTCATATATCATTATCTACATTCTGAAAAGTTAATTTGTAACTAGTTGATTTATGTTGATTAGAAGAACTCTTATAACATTTTTCAGAGGAGGATATAAGAATCACGGTTGCATAATGTTACTCAGAGTTATCAATATACTTGGAATATATATATATATATATAATATTAAATATAATATATATATATTATATAGTATATATGATTAATTATATATATATATATAATACAAGTATGTATTGGTTTATCATAGTGTATGTCCAACCACTCTTGTAACGCCTTCAATATCTTATGAGAGAGAGAGAGAGAGAGAGAGAGAGAGAGAGAGAGAGAGAGAGAGAGAGAGAGAGAGAGATTCTACGTCTCTGACAAAAGAGAGAGATTTCACAGAGACATGTAGATTAATGGCCTTGATGCCTTGGGAGCTTTTGAAGTATTGTACAGGACTTTACCATCAATATCATAGGAGAGAGAGAGAGAGAGAGAGAGAGAGAGAGAGAGAGAGAGAATAGTGGGCAGAAATAGAGATGATTCTTCCCATATCTGCCATTTTTCCTTTATAGATTGGGGGAGGATTCGGGCCTATTGGTTGTCGTTACCAGAAAGATTGGGTTTTAGACTCTTGGTCTTACGGTTGTACTGTGTTTTTTTTTTTCATTTTCTTTCTTCTTTTTTTGATTTAGGTTACTCTTAGTGATGTTTTTTTTTATGTATAGGTAGAGTATACAAGACTTTTTATTTTATACTGCACGTGACTGCAATTGTATATTTTTCTTTTGACTTAAGAGAGAGTAACCGTAATTATTGCTTATTCATTTGACATGCTTTACAACATTTTAATCTCTATTTACTCTACTAACTCCAAACCTATTCATTTAAAAAAAAAACATAGTCTCTCTCTCTCTCTCTCTCTCTCTCTCTCTCTCTCTCTCTCTCTCTCTCTCTCTCTCTCTTCCTATATCCGTAGATTAGGGAGTGATATATTGAAGGATATTATTTAGCTGAGGCGTCTGGTTCTGATAACTATCAGACGGATTTCGGAATTCGGTTCCCAAAGCGCCAGTAATTCGATTTCCCCCGTTAGTTTGACGGACAGTATTCGAAATCGAGAGAGAGAGAGAGAGAGAGAGAGAGAGAGAGAGAGAGAGAGAGAGAGAGAAGGGGAGGAATGTATGGATGCTATACTTGTAACACTAAATAAAAGTGACACATTGTATCGTTTGTTAAAAGTTTTGATTAAAACCGCTTGCCCGAAGTAAAAATAAGAAAAAAAAAACTGAAAACATCATTACATCATTCCCTAAGGCCTAGAGATTGCAATAATATTTATTAATTAACGCAGAACAATTATGTTATTGGTAATAATTCCCACAAAGAAATGCTTCTGTTAGTTAGCTTGGCTGAGAGTGCTTTTTGCTCACAATGGAAAAGGCAATATTGTTGCATCAGTACACTTATTGATATAAGTTCTAAAGATACTAATTTAAAAAATGTTTTCAATTTCTATCAGTGATATGGGTGATACGGAATATTGTTAAAGAATTGTTGAATACCTTCTATTTTCAATTTTTTTCAGCATCGTGTCTAGAGAGAGATTAGTTTGCAATTGGTGTGAGATACTATGTTTATGACCTGTGTGGGTTAATTGGTAGCATCCTGGCTTCTCCTTTGAGAGACCAGGGTTCGATTCCGATGTGTATCAGAAAATTAAATTAATTATTTAAAATATAATATGATATATATATATATATATATATATATATATATATATATATATATATAATATATATATATATATATCATACATACAATACAATACATACATACATACATACATACATACATACATACATACAGACACGAACACACGCAGTGAAGTTTTCCAGTAATTTCATAACCTGAAGTTAGCAATGATTCATCAAGTCAAAAAACTTTGATCCAATTTTCGCTAACTTTCCATGATTTAACTTTATTTCATATTTATATCTATTAACAAAATGCGCAAAAAAAAACTTTACTTTTTGTGTAGTTGAGTGCAAGGTAAATGCTTTAGGATGAACCCTTTTCCTGTGGGATCAGTATCTCATAAACCTGTAAGAGTTATATTCTTTCAGATAATTTAGTGTGCTGTTTCAGATATGTGTCGCTTCTTTAAGTGAAGCATCACAGCAGCCACTTATTTTGTTTGGCCTTTTGTGGTTTTTCTTTAGTATGATACATAATAAGGGCATCAGAGTGTCGTTATTGTTGGCCCTAGGCTCATTTGCGATGTAAATTCATTGTAAATTCATTGGTTTACTAACTCCTAGACTCTGTAAGGAGTAGTGCCGTCAGTGGGCCTAACACGGTGCACTGTAAACATTCCTCAAGGTTCTTTGCAGCGTTACTTCAACCTCTAGCTGCAACTTCTTCCATTCTTATAATTATACCCCCATTCATATTCTCTCTTCCATCTTGCTAACCACCCTCTCCTAATAATTATTTCGTAGTATACAACTCCGTGGTTTTCCTCCTGTTACACCTTTCAAAGCGTTTTACTCTCAATTTCCCTTTCAGCGCTGATTGACCTCATAGGTCCCGGACTTTACCCTTTGGCCTGAATTTTATATTCCATTCCATTCCGTTCCCAACTCTTAAGATGGCATTTTTTCCAAAAATTCCGCGTGCTCTAAAATTGTCCGACCTCCCATCAGAAAGGACTGACTTAATGTAAGTTTTCGGAGAAAACACAAACAAATTTGTACACCAAATTGTATATTACCATCTCTCGGAACGCAAGTGTTTCGTGAGAGTGACCATCACGTTATCAAATCTCAATTTACCAATGTTTCCTCTGTTTTTTTTTTTTTTTTTTTTTTTTTCTTTTTTTATGGGACAGGTCGCGTGCCGTTTTCTCAACGAGGTTACGCGGAATTGCCAGGTATCGTTCGTTACGTTTTGACTAAGCGATTTGAAATGGTCTCATAATGCCAGTATTGCGATGGGAAGTATCGCATTGCGTACATTAATTTTCTACTGACGTTGGAGGGAGCCAATTTATCCGTTTTATTGCCGAGGATATTGAGCGTGACTTTGTGTGATGTATGTCCCCGTAAAACCACTAGTATATATATATATATATATATATATATATATATATATATATATTATATATATATATATACATATATATATCTATCTATCTATCTATATATATATATATATATATATATATATAATATATATATATATATATATAAATATATAGATATACATGGCTATATTTTTCAACGTTTGTATTGCATCTGACTGTGCTGCCGTTCTGTTTACTTCCTGCAATTTTACTTTCTTTACAATTCTATTTTATGCAGTGATGTTCTTGTTATCATTGGAATATATATATAGTGTCATTGTAGCCTTGAAGATGCAATAGATTATTGCGTCGGCCAAAATAAACGATCTTCATTGTTCTTGGCGTCTTCCATCTGGTCTGGTTGTCTACATATAAAATTATTTTTCACGTCTCAGTCGCCAGAAATAGGTTTTGTTCCGGAACCTTACATGTTTTTACTTTGGACATATAACGAATTAAAGTAATCAGGTACGAACCCGGTGTTGGGAAAAAACTAAAATATCAGAAAAAGGAGAGAGAGAGAGAGGAGGAGAAGAGGGAAGAGAGAAGAGAGGAAGAGAGGAAGAATTTTAAGCAATTTTTTTATTGATTGAGCTTTTAATGGATTCGATTTTTTAAATTGTAGTTTCAAATTACATCAGTTTAACGACATTTAAACAAAATTTATTGTTTATAAATGCTTCTTTCCATGGAGATATATTTTGCGATCTCATAACTCCTATTACCACGACAAGCCGCAGATCACATGACAAAGACGGCCTTTGCAAATACTCCTTCTGCCTGAGCTTCATTGACAGCTTAGCAATATCTTACCAGAGGGACCTTTCGTTAATGATAATCTTTCATGATAAAAAGGTTTTAATAGAAAGAACCAATCATATGCATGTTTTAATTATTTTACATTGGATCGTATATTCTGTGATTTATTAAAAGAAATATCAAGTGCATTTTGCGATACTTGATAAGGAGGAATTGTAAGTGGTATATATCTATTATTTCTTTTCCTTATTCTACATAGGCCTGGATTGAATGCCCATCCCACTGGCCTTTATAGGAAGAGCGTACCCTGAACATCTCACTTCCGTGCTTGATCACATCATGATGGGGAAATTGCATGCTGCAGAATTGCAATATTCTTATCGATTTATGGATGACTTCTTGAAGTCAATAGCCGGGCGGATGCAATGCTTGTTCGTGACTTCCTGCAGTTTTACATATGCTTTTTTTTTCCTAAGTTTCATAAATCACCATGGATTAATCCGTGCTGACGACAGTGAAGCACATTCCTCCTCTTTCATGTTGGACAGTTAGATTATCGCTACATTTGTTTTTTATTTCCATAGTTGCAGTCGGATAAAACATGACGTAATAGCTATGACTCTGGTTATGTAAAAGTGTAGTCTGAGTTGTCATTGTTTCAGGTAATTTGTTCTTTACGGCTTTCGTGCTTCTTCAAAGTTCAAGGGAATGTTCAGTTCTCTGTGCACAGTGTTTATTCCTATAGATCACAATGTAGCGTCGGTGATGATTCAGGATCGACGGTTATCATTGGTCTGTTAAAAAAAAAAAAAAAAAAAAAAAAAAAAAAAAAAAAAAAAAAAAAACTCCTGGCTTTGATGTATGATGATTGAAAGTGAAAAAGAAAAATGAATGGGATAACAGCGTTTTGTAAATCTTCGCTCACGGTACATGATAAAACATTTATCAGGAAGAAATCATCTAATTACGGAATGTTCCTTACATTGTTTTAGGAAGTCTGTAAAAAGTAAAACGACAAAAATATCTTTAAGTCTGTGATTGTGAAAAAATTAACCGCCACAGCTAATCAATAGTTTGAGGAGTGAGATGGTCCCGTTGCTGAATAACCACTGGTTCCGTGCAACGTAAAAGCACCATGCAAACAAACAAACAAACAAACAAATAGTGAGTAATGATTGTCCAGAATAAAATTTTCTGGTTGTGAAACCAAAACGCCCACTTCGGAAAGAGCGCTATATTTCAGTTAAATAGGTACTTATAATGAAATAAAAAACATTCATTTGATTATGAAACAAGAACTCACAACTTCAGAGATCATTATTTAATGAATTAATGAAAGAACTGCCCGTCAATAAACGGGGAATTATTCGTTCTCCCATTACAAAATGAAAGGTTCCATCTACGAGATATTTCTGTGAAAGAATCATGCAAAATTATAATAAATTTTCTAATTATGACACAAAAACACTCGGTTTTAAAAGAAGCTTATGATTATTATTTTCAATAGAAGACAACATCAATATTAGTTGAAAAATGACGAAGGACTACCAAAACAATACAGTAAATTCTTTAATTGTAAAACAAACAAAAAAGTCAGCCCAAATACCAGGCGGCTAAAATGTCGACGGGAGTACGATTCATATTAGACAAGACTTGTCTCTCTTGTCAAGAATATTCTGTCGGCAAATGGCGACGATACTTGCTGACCATCGGATGGCAGCGACTGGTTCATATTTCTGTGTGTGTGTTTGGAGTCCTTTTTCTTTTTTTTAATAAAACTCGAAATATGACCCCGGATGGTGTCAGTTCAGTTGATATGTTATTGCCTTTGCAGCATAAGCGCCGAAGTGTACCGCAAGCTTAAAAAAAATGGGTGTTTATATAAAAAAAAGACACCTTGTTTGTGTGAGTGTTTGTAGATGTGCATGCGTGCTTGTGTATGTGTGTGCATATAGATATATACTATATCTATACACTACATACACACACACACACATATATATATATATATATACATATATATATATGCATATATATATATATTATATATATATATATATATATATATATATATATATATATTATGTGCGTGCGTGCATATATATATACATGATATTTATATATATATATATATATATATATATATATATATATATATACGTATATATATATATATATATATATATATAATATATATATATAGTATATGTATGTGTGTGTGTGTGTCTGTGTGTCTGTGTGTCTGTGTGGGTGTTGTCACTTAGGCAAGTATTCACAGTAGCCAGAACTTGACATTTTAAATACTTACTCGATAAGCGGAGCCGATTTTATATAAACAACATCGTTTTAGCACTGCGTTTTTCTCTTAAGAAAAAAAACAACAATAATGAAAAGTGCTCTTTACTACCACTTGCTTAGTGCCACCCCTACTGGTACTAATCCCATAATTGTTATCACACGACACTTTAAAGCCAGATTGGATCACGCAACCTCATTTGTACCCGTCGACCTCAATGCTTTGTCTTGGAATTGTAGCACTGTTACAATATTCACAGCCACCCCCCCCCCACACCCTACCAGCAGCTGCCTCAGCCCCCACCACCCCCAGCTTTGTAATCCCTTCCTTTGCGCACTTCAAAGCAAGCTCCTGAGATACTGAGTTCCGTCCAAAGGACTCATGAATCTGGTGAGGACCTGCCTCGTCGTTTCGGGTGATTCTGCCGTTGTGGGTAAAATGTAACTCATTGGCAAGGTGGTTATTTCATTAGCATGTTCCCCGTTATTTGGATAGGAACATTGGATGTGATGTCTTGATGTTAGTGTTGAATGATGAAGATAATCATAGTTTGTCATTGACTTCAAAGGCGCCGCTAATGCTATAGTAGAGTCTCATCACCGATGCATCCTGTGTCTAGTCCAGTCCCTTGCGGCGCTCCTGATTAGCTGTTGATAAGCCAATCACGGGGCTGGAAACTCTCGGTCTCTCTCTAGAGTTCAAATCGGCAGGATGTATGTTCCAACTCTCCTGAAGGATACGCCTTTCAAAAGCATCCCTCAGGAGAGGTGGAACATACATCCTGCCTTTATGAACTCTCGAGAGACTGAGAGTTTCCAGCCCTGTCATTGGCCTATCAACAGCCAATCAGGAACGTCGTAAGGGACTGGCCTAGACATCAAATGCAGGGCTGATATGAATCTACTATAGTAAGAAATTCTTTGGCCATGCAAATATCACAAAACTTGCAAATAATGTTCACATATCAGTGCATTTTCATAAATGTAATGGTAATTAAGTATTTTTTTCATTTAAAGCTAAAGAATTTCGTTTCACAAATTCGTGTAGCTTGCTTGTTACATTTACAACCCTCCCCTCTTCGCCCCACCCTGGAAAAAGCGCCTTTTCCCCCGCACACTGTTTAAACAACAATGATTTTTACTTGACGCGCTGAAACAATGTTTTTCGATGTATTCCAACTAGATTTAAAACTCGCTATCCCGAAATAACCCTCTTTTATGCAATTAATAGAGTCGTATCATCCAGTAGATTTTAATTGACTTTTCCTCCAACAGACATTAGGTGTTTTGCCATTGCTGCGCTCTCATTTGTTTAACAATCCCCCCCCCCCCCTTTTTTTTTTATCAAAGATTAATATGGCATTTGTCTATGTATGCTTGCGCATGCATGCTGACGTAATTCCGTAACTGAATTAATATTGAAAGAGGATTTTCTGTTTGTTCATATGTAATCCTTGATTTCGTTTTTAATTCGGCAAATAGCTACATTCGGGTTTCTGCTACTTATTAAATCGCTTTCGTCGTTCTGCAGGAATTGGTGTTTGTAGATTTTGTGACATCTTTTTATATGTTTGGGTATTTTTGGAAGCAGGGCGGATATTAAGAAAATTTTATGAAATTATCTCTCTCTCTCTCTCTCTCTCTCTCTCTCTCTCTCTCTCTCTCTCTCATCCATACATACACGAATAATAATACAAGTGATCTGTATGCAGAGTGAATACCCACAATAGCGCCAATTGATTAAAGCGACTCCATGTTACTGATATCAGAACCCAACTTGGATACCAGAAGCTTAACAACTACAACCCGACCGAACATTTCTACCAACTCCTTAGCCGATGATGATGAGAAATTGATCCCCAAGCCAGATTGCGCACACGTATATTGACACTCTGCAACCCTCGAAGTCTACTAGGCTTGCAAAGCCCTTAACCACCTCTCTCTCCATTTCCTTCTCCGCCGCCTCCATACCCAACTTTCCTTAAAACCCTCTTTCTTGACCAACGGAGGCCGTGGCTAAGAGGCTGTGTCAACCCTCCCGAGGTTCAATATTGCACTGTGGTCAAGTCGAAGACCCCCAGCCACCCCCACCCCACCCCCACACAACAAACCCCCCCCCCCTTTCCTTCCACCCTTTCCACTACCACCGTCGTCTAATCCTCATCATCTCCCCAAGAAGCAGCCTCCGGAGGACACTGGTCACTTCGCACCTTCCCCCATCGGCTATTCACAGCGTTAGGTTTCATTTCGTTGTACGCCTCTCGCAAGATGCCTTCTCAAGATGGCCTTCTCAAGAGGTAAAGATCAAATAAAAATCCGCGTTCTTTCTCTTATGTAATGAATAAGATGGCACAAGTTCCTTTATTCACAATATCTGGGTAACGTCTTACCAGAGGGGCCTTTCATTAATGATAATCTTTCATGATAAAAAAAGTTTTAATGGAAAGAACCAATCACATGCATGTTTTAATTCTTTTACACTGGATCGTATATTCTGTGATTTATTAAAAGAACATCAAGTGCATTTTGCGATACTTGATAAGAAGGAATTGTCATTGGTATATATCTATTATTTCTTTTCTTTATTCTAATTGCCATCAGGTAGTCAGTTATAAATTTGCTCCTTGGTGTATCAACCATTGTGATTCCTTTCCTCTAAATGCGTCAAGACTCGAATGGTTCACGCTTTGTTAAGTGATGTTGGATGTGCGGATCGACAATATAAGCAGCATGAAAAAGCGAAAGGGACAGCTCGAGGGGTAATCCCACGAACCACTTTGTTGTTGTGTTGTTGTTGTTGTTGTTGTTGTTGGAGGGGGAGGGGGGAGTAGGAAATGTCTATGGGAGAGCCTAAAAAAGGTCTGAAAAAGGTGTTTCGTGTTGAGTTAAAGATTCAGGAATTTTAGGAAAGGATATTTATGATTTATTTATTAGTTTGAAAATGTAACAAATAATGTTCATGTTAGTACAGAAAAATATTTCTAATAAAATATAGCGTTTTTATTTTAATGTTCATTGGTGAAACAAGACTTTGTTAATTTGACCGCAGATTTTAGCACGTTTAAATTCACGTTACAAGTTTGGAATATAATGTTTACAATTTATTCGTGATGGAAAAATCTTGCACGCGTCCAGAGTAAGCTGGGGGTCGGATCACGCCTGTCTTATTATTTTTCGTCTTTTGTTTAGAAGTGAAGAGGCCTCTCTGTATTTCTGCAAGTTTCAGAAAGTTTTTATCGAAACATTTGAAAAATATTTTTGCGTAATGTCTTCATTCGATACCTGATTGCCTTACATAAGTTTTTAATCTCATACTATGAAGAACAGTTTAAATATCTTACCTACTTGATCGAGACAGAGAGAGAGAGAGAGAGAGAGAGAGAGTCACTGAAATTCAAATCCCCTGGAATAAGTATTCACAACCCGAAAAAGCAGTGCGATTGAAGATGCTGATGCCGGCAGCGGGTAGAGAAATTCATCTCCCGCAACAGCGCCGCACCTATTCAGGATATTAGGTCCTTTTCACGGGATTTGCTTCTGCAGGGATTTGGGAAAGTAAGCTTTCACCAATAGAAGTAGAGTGGCTCGTCTTCCTTTCTGTTAAGATTGTAGATAGGGTGGAAGACGATGAAAAAGTCTGGCACTTTTCCGGTTGTCAATTCGGGAATGTTTTGTTTGACGTGGTCTTGTGAACTTTTGGGTGAGTTCATGAAGGTTAGGAAAACCATTTTTACTCAATAAGGATTCGTCAATTTTTAATTTAGATTTAAAACAGTCAGTTTTAAATAAAGGTCATACTCACACATACATCCATACTTTTACATATACGTTATATATACGTATATATGCATGCATATATGTACACTTATATGATTACACACATTATATATATATATATATATATATATATATATATATATATATATATATATATATATATATAATGTGTGTAATCAATATAAGCATACATTTATGCATGCATTATATACGTATATATTACGTATATGTAAAGTATGGATGTATGTGTGAGTATGACCTTTATTTAAAACTGACAGATGTTGCTGGATGTGGACATTGTTCTAAAGCCTTCGTTTAGGAAAAACAAGGCTTGTGTGTGTGTTTAAGAGAAGGCAGACATGCAATTTATACCGGACTTAATTAAATATTTCCTTAAATGAACTCAAAATCCCCACCCACATCACCTCGGGGTTATATTCTTTAGTTGCGAACCTTCGCATCGTGGGATTCCGTTCCCTTTCCATTGTCGAGGGAGACAATCCAAAGGATATGCACGCTTCCGCAAATCGTGGTTCGTTGCAACACAATAGCAAGTATGTGATGAGCAATAAATAGTAGGCAAGATTGAACAGTTTCCTCTCTCTCTCTCTCTCTCTCTCTCTCTCTCTCTCTCTCTCTCTCTCTCTCTCTCTCTCTCTCTCCCCACGGGGATTAATTGGCTTCTGTGGTTTACAAACGGAGTTGGATGGGGAGAGAGAGAAAGTTCCGCTGCATGTTCTCAAGCAAACGCATATAATTTCTAACAAAAAAGGAAAACGAAGGTAAATGGTCACAATTTGCGATATTAAAAAGCAAATGTATTTCATCCTCTTTTCGGATTAAAGAAGAACTTAAAAAAAAAAAATTGGCAGTCATAAAACATTTAATTGTGGATGTCCACTTGTGAAATGGGATACAAGTATATATATATATATAATATATATATATATATATATATATATATATATATATATATATATATATATATATAATACTTGTATCCATTTCACAAGTGGACATCCACAATTAAATGTTTTATGACTTTGCCAATTTTTTGTGTTTTTTAAAGTTCTTCTTTAATCCGAAAAGAAGAAGAAATAAATTTTCTTTTTAATATCACAAATTGACCATTTACCCATCATTTTCCTTTTTTGTTAGAAATTATATGCGTTTGCTTGAGAACATGCAGCGGAACTTTCTCTCTCTCCCCATCCAACTCCGTTTGTAAACCACAGAAGCCAATTAATCCCCCGTGGGGAGACCCCGGAGAGAAGAGAGAGATGAGAGAGAGAGAGAGAGAGAGAGAGAGAGAGAGAGAGAGAGAGAGAGAGGAAAACTGTTCAATCTTGCCTACTATTTATTGCTCATCACATACTTGCTATTGTGTTGCAACGAACCACGATTTGCGGAAGCGTGCATATCCTTTGGATTGTCTCCCTCGACAATGGAAAGGGAAACGGAATCCCACGATGCGAAGGTGCGCAACTAAAGAAAATAACCCCGAGGTGATGTGGGTGGGGATTTTGAGTTCATTTAAGGAAATATTTAATTAAGTCCGGTATAAATTGCATGCCTGCCCTTCTCTTAAACACACACAAGCTTTGTTTTTCCTAAACGAAGGCTTTAGAACAATGTCCACATCCAGCAACATCTGCCCACCCTCCCTTTAACATCCCCCCCCCCTCCCCGTCCTCCCCCCCCCCAACCTCTCCCGCATACTCTTTTTCAAAATATTTTCAGGTTTGAGTTACAAGAGAAAGTGTGTTAGCCGCTTCAGTTGACCTACTAACAAGATAACTTTATGAGGAGTCCCTACCCCAATAACCCCAACCAACCCAGTCATGCCCCCTCACATTCCCTTCCCCTCTCCCTCCCCTTCCCCTCTCCCTCCCCCTCCAGAACCTCTTGTTAAGGAGGTCTCCGGAAGCATCATCACGGGCTGGTGGGTCGCATGCACTTGCTTTAAGTCAGAAGGAACGGGGCCAGTTCGTGTAAAACCTCCCTCGGGAATTATTTAGAATTTGACGAGAGTATTAGATAAAATATTTAATATAAATTAAAACGGACGTATTTGCACATTAATTTTAGATGTAGTACTTGCACATTAATTTTGAGGATATATCGTATTTTTAATTTATCATTGAATATTTCTTGTGTTTATATTTTCAGTGGTTAATCTCTGAATTGTTTTGTGTTCCGTTTGATGACAGCTTAGGTTAATGTAATTGTAAATTTGATATATACATACATACACATAAACACACCAAGAGCATCAGCTTTTATGTCGAATTTTCACAAGTGAAATATAATTACACGCTAATCCAAATTGAACCTTTTGACTTTTTGGTAAACCTTCCGTTGGAAGCCAAGGAAGTTCATTAAGAGTGATGAGGTTTATCCAAAAAATTAAAGTTTCATAAAAAAATTTCTTTGGAACACCAAAAATAATAATAATCACCATCTCTCACGTTCTAGGAAAGGTTTTGTCTAGAACCCTACTTTAATGACCTTATTCTTATCTAGAAATCGAAGTCCCCAATCATGAGGGGCTGAAATTTAGTGTACTTGATTGAAGTCATAGTTTGCAACGTTCATCTTAAACCACTCCGTGATAAGTCATAGTGTCTGATTTGATTGGGGGAAAACAATACAGGGCCAGCCTTTAAACGAGGAGCTTGGCAGCACGTGGTCCTTTGTAGCAGTTATTTCATCATAAACGCATCATTATTCCATAAAAATACACCTCCTTCGTTCACTTTATATCTTCGATAAGCTTGGAGAAGGTTGCAACAAACATAATTATTCTCTTCGCCAAACATTACGAAATTTGTTGAGATTAGGCAACAACTGCAATCTCTTCAGCATTCGCCAAAGATCTTGATTTAGTTCGGAGGAGGGGAGGTCATTTATTTCATTGAATTTGGCTATTGCTATATCACACATCTGCAACAGATTCGAAGACATTGCAACACTGTAAGTGACATAATCTTGATGTAACACATTGGGCACGTAAGTCTTAAACATTATTTTATCAAAGCACTGAGAATGGTGTACACCCTAGGAAATGTGCTGCATCTTACAATAAAAACATAATGACACTCAGTATTATGGATCATTCTCCACCAAAGGCTGTAGAAACAGAAATAAACAGCAGTGACATTTTTTCTAACCAAAGCATCGTAGATAAGAGATATTCGACCCCCCCCCCTAGCAAACCAGCACCTTCATCCCCTCCCTCCCCCATCCCTTTTATTTCTTGTGTTTCAATCTGGGATTTAGACTGGCGTTTACTTTTTATCTCATTTCGTGCCATTTCTGAAATGAGGAAAGTTTTGTAACGGAGTCATTAAGTTTTCAAGCAGTACTCCAAGACTGATATGTCATGATGGAAGTTCCTTGCTGGAAACCCCCTTGATAAAACTTCCGAGTGCTCTCTCTCTCTCTCTCTCTCTCTCTCTCTCTCTCTCTCTCTCTCTCTCTCTCTCTCAAGAATAGAATATGTAAAGCTCTCTCCTTTTCTCTTTTCATATTAAATCATGTAAAGCTCTCACATCCTCTCTCAAGATTAAATCAAGTAAATTACTCCCTCTTTCAAGATTAGATTAAGTAAATCTCTCTCTCTCTCTCTCTCTCTCTCTCTCTCTCTCTCTCTCTCTCTCTCTCTCAAGATTAGATCAAGTCAAGCTCTCGCCCTCTAAAAAAAATGAGATCAAGTAAAACTACTTACAAAGCGGGTGATACATCTTTTGTCGTCAGTTTTTTTTTTTATTTTTTCAGCCGAGGCCTTTGGGGGAGGGGGAAGGTGTTAGTAGTAGGAGTCTAGGTCCTCGAAGGCCATCCATCACTTCATATCAACGTCTCGTCATGGAGATAAGCGTTTGCCGCCTCCAAAGTTCATCTTGTTAAAGTATAAAACTTCAAAAGCTGCCTCACGAGGCTTTGCCTTGTGTATATGTTTGCAAGGTTTGGTAGGGAAATTTGCATATAACGAGACAATAGAGCCGGACCCTGGAACGTCTTCCATCGGTTAATATTTAAGGAAGAGGTTAAGGAACGGCTGATAAGAATTTCGTTGAAAGCATAGCCATGGATGTCATTAATAATCTCTTATTTGATAGCATTACTTTGATGATGAATAGTCATTTTATACTTTTTTCTTTTCTTTCCCTTGTCTGTTTTCTCCTAGTTAATGTGTGACCTCCCAAACTGGCTTCAGGAGTGTTGGTGATGTTCTATTTTGTTTTTTCTTTAAGACTGTCTACTATATGTATGTATTTTTTACTATCATATATACATATATATATATATATATATAATATATATATATATATATATATATATATAGTCATTTTATATATAATATATATATATATAAAAATGACTATATAATATTATATTATAAATATTATATATTATATATAATATATAATATATTATATATATACACACATATATGTAGATATATTATTTTATATATAGATATATATATATATATATATATATATTAATATATTATACATATAGATATATATATTAATATCTATATATATTATATATATATATATATATATATATATATATATATATATATATATATATATATATATATATATATATATATATATATATATATATATATATATATATATAATAATAAGATATGATATAATATATACCATATTATATATCTATATATATAATATTATATATATATATATATATATATATAGAATCTATGGTCACTTTTACTAGATGCATTGTCTCTATTACAATTTCATATTTATTATTTATATAAGAAATACATGGAGAGAGTGGTTTTTAGATAATGCGTAAATCATATAAACCATTAAATCCAGGTACTAATGTGCATTTCTTTTCTGTTGCAGGTAAATATTCGTACCTTTGACTCGGGAATATGAGGTGCAAGCATCAATGTTTTCGACAGTTGGACGATGTCCTCTGGTTTTGTGAGTTTAATCATAATTTGTTATTTTTCGCCAGATTTTTTGACACAGCGATTATTTCCTCATGAATATTAGACGAGTGTCATTGTAAAAAAAATTAGGTAATTTCACTGTGTTGTTGGCTGATTATTCCTGTTGTATGTAGGGGACATTACGGTTAGGTTTTGCCGTTGATTGTGTATGTATGTGCATACGTATGTATGTAAGTACGTTTTGGTAGAATGTATTTTTTGTTATCTTAGTGTGTTCCGACACCTTGCACATGAATCTATTTATGTTCATCTATCCAAGCGCATTTAATCTATGCATGTGTATATATATATATATATATATATATATATATATATATATATATATATATAATATATATACTTATATATATGTATGTATGTATATATATATATATTATATATATATATATATATTATATAGATATATATTATATATATATATTCAGTTGTATTCCACATAGGAAAATGAAAAAAGGTATATCTCAGAAAATGCCCAACAGTTTCGTCCTCCAATGGACCTCTTCTTGGAGCGTTTATTAATAAAACGCTCCAAGAAGAGGTCCATTGGAGACGAAACTGTTGGGCATTTTCTGAGATATACCTTTTTTCATATTCCTATGTGGAATACAACTGAATTACTATATCTTCGTGCCTAAGAAGATTGCCAGTACTATATATATATATAATATATAATATATATAATATTATATATATATATATATATTAAATATATATATATATAATTTGTGGATACAAATAGCTTTTTATTTATATATTGTGGATACCAAAATTTTTATTTATATATATACCAATAATACAAAAATATAAAATACAAAAAATTAATAGTTTTAAAAAAATTATATATATAATATATATATATATATATATATATATTGGTATACAGGCTTATATGAATAAGAAGCTTTTGTATCCACGATTATTTTCCGCGATGTAACGTCTTTCTAACGAATAATACAGTACGGAACATCCCATATTATATAAATAAACCACTAATTTTGTAATGGAAAAGCGTCCTGGAAATTTCCAAGCCTTTGGAAACGAGGCCTTTAGAGATGAAAAGATGAAAAGGTCACCTTAGAGTAAACAGGTTGATTACCCAATCCGGAAAAGGGAATTAAGCGACAAGAGCCGTTAACTCTTAAGAGCGCCCCGGTCGTGAGATTAATGCCAGATGACGCTCCTAATGGACTGCGGTAATGCTTATGAAAAAGTAAATCAGTTTTTAGATCGAAAATAGGGGTTTCGTACCTTTTTGATATTCTCCGTTATAAAATTTAATGTTTTTGTCATTTTTTCTATATTTTTCATAATTTTAATGGGATGCCAGTATTTTTTTTACACAAGTAGCAGCATCCAGTCTAACCCGTATATGTAGATCAAAGCCAACGGACATTGCTTATAATCTTTATTACATAAACCTGATGATTAAGTAATTTCATATATATAGATTGTCTTGATACGAATTAAGATTTTTTTGCCCTCGGTTTAGTGAGGTATAGAAGGCTCTTATAAAATAGAATTATGTTTATAAGATGTTGTCCTTATTGTTGGCATTTATATGATATAGAGTAACACCGTCAGTTATGTCATGAGTGGTGATATAATTTTTTTCGAACTGGGTCACACCACAATCACCTCAAAACACTCGAATTCGTTTCTTCTGAAACGACAAAACAAGAAATAATTGTCAGCAATAGGTTATGTCATACTTCATGGTATCATGACAAATATAATTTTATTAAAACGTAATTATTTAGTCACCCTTGCGAGAATCTGTCGGCCATTATCGACCGAGAGAAATGGGAAGGATAATATTATTCAAGCTGAGTTATTTATGGCTAGGAACTATAACTCGACGTAAACAAGACAATGAGCACAAGGATAAACAATTTCGATTTGTTTATTATTTGTGCAGACCAAGTAGGGACAAGTAGAGTGAGAGCTGTAGATGGAGCGTCGTTGATTTAATTAACGATCCATTGCCTAGGGGATGCCAAGAGCCTCAATTAATCCATTACGGGAGGCTCTTGTATGGAAGTGTACGTGCGCGCGCGCTTGCGCTAGATGTGTTGCCTCCGGTCCTTAACTTCATTATTAGATGAGTTCATTTTTTTATTGTTAAAAGGCTCTTCTTCGGTGAGCTTCAATTTGGGTCTATAATTTCCCCATGATGTATGTTGGAGAATCTAACTTTCTTTTATTTCTATTACATTCCCTCAATTCCTTATGTACTGTTCATTTTATTTTATTCTACCAGAAAAAGAAATTATATTTATTTGGTATAAATTCTTCATCGTGGAAAGATATGAAGTAATACGAAAATACGATTACCGTACCTGAAAGATTCTGTCACTGTATTTCTAAATAGTGTAGGCCTATAATTACCAAATTAATTTGGAGATACTCCAATACTGCCACAACTATTACCACCGCATTATTATTATTATTATTATTATTATTATTATTATTATTATTATTATTATTATTATTATTATATTAGCTGCTGTTGTGTGAATTGTGAAATGCGTTAAGGTTATGGGGATTGGGGACGCAAATGAGTGTATTTTGAGATACTCTACGGCTTTCCAAACCCGTATTTCACTATAGACACCACCCTAGAAGGCGGCCTTTAATATTAAGGCTGATGCCTGAGGATATCGCCGCAGGTTATTTATATCCGGCCTTTAGGCAGGACCTATAGAAATTTCCTTGGAGGATATTTAGTTTATCATGTATATCACTTCTGCGTTTATGCAGAGAGAGAGAGAGAGAGAGAGAGAGAGGAGAGAGAGAGAGAGATGAGAGCCGAGAAGGAACGACGGAAGAAGCGAGCGGCAGGGAGACGAGAGAGAGAGAGAGAGGAGAGAGAGGGAGGGGGGGGGGGGGGTGTTATGAAAACCAGGTCATTATAACTATGAGTGAAGATTGATATTAGATTTGAGTGGTTGAAAGTGTAGTGAGAAACATACACGTGTGCGTGAAAATAATTACATACATACGTTCACGCAAGCGTGTATGTATGTAGGTATACATCTTTTGCCTCATTTCACCAAGTTTCTACTAGACGTGTGCAGACTGTTTGCAACACAGGCGACGTTTTCTATAAAAAAACAAAAACAATTCCAGCTTTTTAACCATTCCCATTAATTATCGACTCATAAAGTTCAACGTATTGTATGAACTCTTACATTGAAAATATGTTCTCGTTTTTTTTTTCGTTTTTTTTTTTTTATTTATTCAAAATCTTTTTGCCTTTACTACAGTTTATATAAACCAAACAATTATAGTCTTGCTATTCAAAATACAGTATTTGTGAGATCAACATATTGTGTATCAGAAATTGTCAGGCAAAGACGTGAATAACAACAAAACATCCTACGGCCTGCTGTATGAGCAAGAGCCCGTGCTGGCATAAGGCCAACTTAATCTCCAACAATAAAACATCATCATTCTCAGGAAAAATGTGCTAAATTTTTAAAGCATGTAAAACCCTTTATGAGAACAATTCTCCGCTTTCATTATCATCTTGATTCTTAAGACAATACTTCCTAAAATTCCAAAACTAAGAGTAAAGACCAGTTTTTTCACCTTTTTAGATACATTTTGGCCTAAATTTTCTAACCAGAAAAGCAGAGTTGAGAATCTGGACAAAGATATTTTTACGTCACAGGAAGGAACAGTCGCTATAAAGAGATTGTGCAAAGAATGTTAACTGAAAAGGGTAAGAAAAAAGAGAGGGGAAAAGGGGAAACGAGACAAAAATAAGGAATATAAGTATAATAGGGTCGTGCTTCGTTCTCACCGGGGAACCTTCCCCTCACACGACGATAATGATGATCTTAGTGACCTTCTTTTTTTCCCCTCACAGAATTTTGTTCCCCTCGAGACGATTATTGACTTCCTTTATAGTCTTATTGTGCTGAACGTAAATGCATCCGGAAGGATTGGATTTGCGTCAACATTAATAATTCTTCTTCTTTCACTTTTTTTTTTAAACGTCCGCTTAATTTCACGCTTTCTCGGTAGCTGTCCCTTGTTTAATCCGCTTATGCGTAATGCATTTGTTCATATTTCATTTCCTCTCGTTTGATGATGTCTCCCTCCCCTTCTCTCCGCCCTGCTTCCTCATCCTCCTACCCTATACCTCCCCCGCTTTACCATACCCCCCCCTGACCCCGGCGTTACAATACCCCCACCCCCCTTTCCACCATTTACCGTACCCCTCCTCCCCATTCCTCGTAATCCTCGTCCTCCAGTTGCGTGTTGCCATGCCGAGCGAGAGAGAGAGAGAGAGAGAGAGAGAGAGAGAGAGAGAGAGAGAGAAATAAATGAGTTATATTTTATTTACCCTTCTCTTATATGATATCACTTTTCGGCGTCTTGTTCTGTAGAAAATCCTATTAGAGCGAAGAATACATATTTTGGGGAAGGTCGGTAATATCAAGTGCCTCACTGTGGTGTTCCGATGTGCTTTAGTTTAGTCTTAAGTGTAATTGCACACTCTAGAAAAATATTCATATAAATAAATAACTGAGGAGGAATTTGCTTTTTATGGTAGAAATGCTTCTCTCACAGATTTAATGCTTAGTATTTTTTCTTCATCATATTTTGATAAATTCTGTAAACTACCGCTGTATATATCTTGCAACTCAACGAACAATTCGTAGATATCATTTTACTTTTCAAAGTGAATGTGCTTATCTCATAGATGTACCCGTCATTGTTAATTCATTTCATTAAATTATGTAAACCACGGCTGTATATATCTTGAAACGAACAACTGATAACAGAGGTAGGACTGTAATTCATATAGCAGATATAATTACCCCATAGATATAGTAATAACATATTTAAATGAATTGTGTAAGCTAGCGCTGTAAATCTCTCGAATGTACAATAGTAGTTATTCAATAAAAATTAAAATCGAATAAAATATATGAAAGAGTTTAAAGGGGACTTTGGGAGATCAGGGGCACAGCCACACATATTAGGATTTCGGAGTTTTCAGAATCTGGGATTCGAATCGAGATAAAATAAGCTCTTGAGACCGTTTCAGATCCCTCATTCCCATAAAGGGATTCGTGAATTTTTGTGTACTTGAAAATCCAGAGCTAATGATTGTCGTTGAGTCCATTGATGAAATATATATAGAGAAATTCCAAAATTTACTTACGGAAATTAAATCCTGTCAGGTTTTTTTTATGTTCACGTTGTATATTTATGTCAAGTACTTCGTGTATGAATTTAGAGTTAAATTCCTTTAGCGTATTTGACCTGTATTTTTACATTTCTGTATTTTAAATGTATAATTCATCTGTTAATCTGTGGCTTACTGTATCGTTCACTGTTAAAATATATAAAATGCTGAAACTGGTTACTAAAAGTTCATGTTTTATGTTTTCGTTTTTATATTTTATATTTATAATACACTGGTTCCTGGTGTTTGAATTACTTATGAGAATATGATTAATTAAGATTTTATTTTTATTTTTTGTTCATAATATGTCGTTACTGATAGTTGTGACAGATTTTTACATATATGCATCTGAATTTATAATATGTATATATATATAAGATATATATATATATATATATATATATATATATATATATATATATATATATATATATATATATATATATATATATATATATATATATACATATATATATATATCTATATATATATATATATGTATATATATATATATATATTATATGATGTGTGTGTATTTTACTAAAATATAAAAGGTATAATTATAAAGTGAATGTTGTGTTGTACTGGCATTTTTGTAGCCTATAGTTAAATTATTCGATAAAGTTTATTTCGAAGTTAGTGACTGTCGTTTAAGTGATGCGGTTTAGTCAACGCTTTACATAATCTATCATGAATGACAAATACCTTCTAGAGACTCCTTGGCCGGTTCTGTATCTTTTTCATAACCTGTTATTTATATATGACAGAGAGAGAGAGAGAGAGAGAGAGAGAGAGAGAGAGAGAGATGCATAATTAATTTTCCCAGTGAACTGTCCGCAATTTAGCGTGTCATTTCAGCAAGATTTTATATAGTAGTTGCTACTAATGAATTTGTTCACTAGAGAGTATTGATGACAAAATTCTGTGTTTGGGTTTTTTGTGTGAAGAATAATATTTGCAATCATATATGTGTATGAATATATATACATACATACATATATTATATTATATTATTATATATATATATGTGTGTGTTGTGTGTGTGTGTGTGTGTGTGTGTGTGTCTGGATGATGTATGCACTATGTATGTATGTATGTATATATATGATATATATATATATATATATCTATATATATATATATATATATATATATATATATATAGATGTAGATTTATTGATTTAGATGTATGTGTGTGTGTGTGAGTATATATATATAGATATATATATATATATATCATATATCATATATATGTTTATATATACATCTAAAAGGTATACGAGTAAGAAAGAATTTGATAGACTTTCCTTGTTCCAGTGCCACCTTTCCAGAAATAATCGTCTTATGTTTAAGACCCTGGAACGGTTCTGGAAACAACTTCACAGAGTATTTTGACTTCAATTCCCCTTCCTGTTGCTGGTCCTCTTTGACCTCGCTCCTATTTCCCCTCCTCCTGACGCCCCTCCCTGGTGAGGAAACGGCGCTTCCCGAAGAATAGTCTTTTGCTTCTCAAAGATCTCCCTCAGGTAGATCAGAGGAGGTCGGGTAATGGATGCATTGAGCCATAATTTCGGGAATAGGAACAAAATCTCTTGCCTTTTTCGTTTAAACCAGTCTTGAGGTAACGCTTGTTACTCCTCTCTCTCTTCTCCTCTCTCTCATCTTCTCTCTCTCTATTCCTGCCTCTCTCTCCTTCTTCTCTATTTCATTCTTTGGGATTCCTCATTGGCTTATGAAAGACGTTTGTGTGAATATAATTTTTTTTTTTTTTTAGCTTCATTATTTTAATTTTGTATACATATTTTTACCTGTAACATAGTACGTATAACGTCTACTCTCTTTATGCAAGGCATTCTGAAAATTACTTTTAATTATTACTTTACAAAGAAAAAGGTACATAATTGAAAACGTTCCTCTCAGAACTCTTATGTACTGGGCCTTTTGATATACTCACAATACAAGTTTGTTGGTACATCAGCATTAAGGAGGTACGAAACTATTCACCTGGAGTAGTGTACGTATTTAGAGTTATCTCTATATTAGACGGTGCAGTAGTTCTCGAAAATAATCCACACATTATTCTCTGATGGTTCGTTTTTCGAACTTGATTTTTTAAATTGGCTCGTAACGAGTGGATGGATGTTAATGAGGCACACATCCGATAAGGAACTGACATGTGACCCACGTGACTTTACAGATTTCCATATTTAATAGACAAGTGAAATATTCTTTTTTTACTGGGAGAAAAGATTTCAAGGATAATGAGGCACGCGAGGGCTGGACTCTGGCTGTTAGAATAGGTTGGGGTGAGTAATGTATATGAGTATATAGTGCATATGTATATTAAAAGGATATTTAAACACCCATATTTAGGTATATAATTGTATGTATGCGTTATAATATATATATATATATATATATATATATATATATATAATATATATATACCTATGCTATATATATATATATATATATTGAGTGTATATACAACAGTACTGTGCAACCCACTCCTAGCTTTTGTATTGCCTTATATTTTTGGATACGTTTCCCATTTGATCCGAATATCCGGCCTGATATCCGGCCATGCTAAGTTCTTTAATATTAGTTGTAGAAAAACAACATTATTTTGATAGAACATTTCACGATGATTACAAAGATGTTCTTACTTTTCTTCTACTATGATAAATAACAAGAAAATTGTACTTCAAACAATTCCGGCCTATGGCTGCCCTCTTATAAGCAGACGGTCAGACTATGTATGTATGTATATGTGTATGTTCGCTATAGACGGCAAAACTACTGGACCGAATTGAACTAAAGTCGGACCATAATTGTAGATTTTACAGGGGATGATGTTACCCGGGTACCTTGTTGATCCGGATATCCGACCAGATACATGCTAACTTCTTTATTATTAATCGTAGAGGGAAAAAAGCATTATTCTGACAGAACTTTTCACGAGGATTGCAAAGATGCTCGTACTTTTCTTCTACGATGAAAAATAACGATGATATTCGGGGATGATTTTTAACATCCTGGTGGCGTTTTGATCTGAATAACCAGCCAGATATCCGGATCATACTAACTTCTTTAATATTAGTTGTAGAGGAAAAACGAAAACTTATTCTGGTAGAACTTTTCCCGAGGATTCCAGATATGCTCGTACATTTCTGCTACGATGCAAAATAACGATGACATTACGGTTCAAACATTGCCGGCGTACGGTTGTCCGCCTCCAGGCGTCGCTGGCTAGTATATATATATATATATACGTATAATATATATATATATATATATGTATATATATATATATATATTATATATATATATATATATATAATACAAACAGTTCCTTTGAGTGCGAATGTCGTCAGATACTAGAGACATTTTATATCTGTACAGGAAAGCACGAACTTTGTGTAAGTTTCTAAATCATTTGCATTCAAATCGTCAATCTCTTGGTTACTTTCCTCTCAATTTTTAACAGATATTGGAATAACTGATCCATATTCAAAGATTATCAGTTATTTGAACTCTCATATTGTATACATTGTATTATACTTTGACATTATAAACATGGTATAGAGTAATTCATGATTTTAAGAAATGAAGTTAATATTATAATCTTTCTTATATTTGCTTTTGCCACTTTTAATTGTTTGCGTAAATCTGCTCTGGAGTGAAAAGCAAAACTCTCTCGTACCTTACTCAACTTCCCGGTCATTTTGTCTGAAGGTTCTCGTTCGTCAGTAGATTTACTGAAGTGATTAATAGTTACTGTGTTATTCAGGCAATTCATTACCTTAATGCATCGTTACTCTAATGGCGTGGCGAACGTTAACGACAGGCGTAGTAAGGAACGTTAACTACATGCCTAGTAAGGAACGTTAACGACAGGCGTAGTAAGGAAGGTCAAATGGAAGAAGAAAGGATGTTTAGATGGAGGAAAGGTTAAGTGGAAGAATAAATGATGTTTAAATGACAGAAGGAAGGTTAAATGGAAGAAGAAAGGATGTTTAAAGGAGAAAGAAAGGATGTTTGAATAGAAGAACAGAGATTAAATAGAGGAAGGAAGGTCAATTGGAAGACGTAAGGATGTTTTTTTTTTAAATGGAAGAAGAAATTTTAAATGGAAGAAGAAAGGCTGTTTGAATGAAAGAATAAAGGTAAATGGAAGAAAGAAGGTTAAATGAAGAAGGGAGGTCAAATGAAAGACGTAAGGATTTTTTTAATGGAAGAAGGAAGAAACGTTTAAATGGAAGAAGGAAGATTAAATGAAAGACGAAATGATGTTTCAATGGAAGAAAGAGAGTTAAATGAAAGATAGAATGAAATTTAAAAGGGGAAAAGAAGGTTAAATGAAAGGTGAAATTATATCTAAATGGAAGAAGAATGTTTAAATGGAAGAAGAGCGCTTAAATGACAGACGAAATTTTATTTCAGAGGAAAAAAGGGAGTTAAATGGAAGAAGGAAGGTCAAGTTGAAGAAGAAATTTTTTAAAATGAAGAAGAAAGGTTACGGCTCCGTTCACACCAGGCGGAAACCGCGGCGGCATCAGCGCGGGTGCAAAAAGTGGTGCCCGTTCACATTATGGCGGTTTCCGCGCGGTTCATTCAGTAACGGTATGGAAATGGAGGAAATAATTGAGATTCTTCATTTATTTCAGAATGACCATAAAAATAATTTGACGATTTACTTATACTGAATAAGAATTATGGTTCATCCAATAACAAGGTAAGACTCAATCTGCGCGGATGCCGTGGCGGTTAACAAATCCGCGCGGTTGCATGTGAACACCACTGTGCTCTTTTATTGACTTTGCATCCGCGCGGTTCCCATCCGCGCGGACGGAACCGCGCGGATGCAGCCGCCGTGTGTGAACATGGTCTAAATGAAAGATGAAATATTTTAATGGAAGACGACAAGAACGGATATTTAGACAGAGGGCGGGAATTTGAATGTAGAAAGGACAATGAAAAGGCGAAGGGAACCTCCTTCACAGAAAAGGAAGGTTCAATAGGAGTAATGGGGTTAGATAAAGAAATAGAAATTACATGAAAGGAGGAAGATTAGATTAAGGACAGAAAGTTATAGAGACAAAAAGAATGGTAATTGGAGGATTGAATGTTAAAAAGAGAATGAATAATTATAAAGGGAAAGAAAAACTATACAAAAAGAAAGGTTTAATAGAGTAAACAAGGCTAAAGGAAGGAATGAAAGTTGCATGAAAGGAATAATGGATTAAGAATGGAAAGTTAAATGACGAAAAGGAGGTTAAATGGAGGATGGATTGTTAAATAGAGAAAGGACAGTCAGAGGGGGAAGGGAAATTAAATTCTAAAAAATTGGAGGTTAAACGAAGAAAATAAGGTTAAATGAAAGAACTGATATCAAATGAAAGGGGAAATGTTAGATTAAGAAAGGAAAGTTAAATGACGAAATTAATGTCAAATTGAGGATGGAATGATGATTGGAAAAAGGACAAAAATAAGGGAAGGGAAATTTATATAAAACATTAAAAAAAATAAGCCGAAGAAACAATCGAGTTTTCTGTACAACGGATAATCAAGGCTAGCAAAAACATCATTCTTTCTGTGGCTTCGGTGTAATGCTGCATTAGCCGCGGCCCATGGAACTGTAACCACGGCCCGGTGGTTACAGTTCCATGTAACCATAAATCGAATAAAAACTACTGAGGCTACAGGGCTATAATTTGGTATGTTTCACGATTAGAGGGTGGATGATCAACGTACCATTTTGCAGCCCTCTAGCCTCCGTAGATTTGCGAGATCTGAGGCCGGACAGACAAAGCCGGCGCAGTAGTTTTCTTTACAGAAAACTTACATGGAGGTTATTCAATAAAGAGAATAAGGTTTAATGAAGAAATGAAAGTTAAATGGAAGGGAAAATATTATTTTGATAAAGTAAAGCTGAACGACGAAGAGAAGATTAAATGGAAGCCTGCAGTTTGATGGAACGCGGCGCACGTCAGGGAAATTTCCTTGTCTTTTGAGGGCATCGCGCCTTATCAGAATCTCCCATTTGTGAATGTCGGGTTACATTGTTCAACTTCGACATTATGAAATTTACGCTTGAGTGTCACTGTTCGCGAGAGAGAGAGAGAGAGGGATTTGAAGAAGGAGGAGAGGGAGAGAGAGAGTGAGCGAGAGAGAGAAGGAGGAGGGGAGAGAGAGAGAGAGAGAGAGTTTGCCTGTTTTTTTCAGGTGCTCACTCTCCCTCAGTTAATGGCTTCAGAAACGACAATAAATTATTTCAAGCATCCTTGTCTTATCCAACTCTCTCTCTCTCTCTCTCTCTCTCTCTCTCTCTCTCTCTCATATCTGTTTGAAGTTTACTGGAGGACATTTGATTTTATGTTTATGGTCAATTTAAATTTGTTATTAAATAATCGATCTCGAAACAAGGTTTTAGAGCGTAATAATAATCAAAGTGAGAACTTGCGATGTTTTGAGATCCGCCCTACTGAAATACAATTTTTAACAGAAACCACGACGACACTAATGAGAGTGGGAAAGCATAAGCATTTTGTTGCGAGATTTGGCAGCCATTCTTATCTAAATGAGAAAGGAAGATGTAGAGAGAAGGACAAAAGGATGAGAAAGATGTAGAGAGAGGGACAAAATTACGAGAAATATATATATATATATAATAGATATACGTAATATTATATATATATATA
>NC_087202.1:36635261-36650261 GCF_015104395.2 Macrobrachium nipponense | reverse complement strand
AAGCATTAGCTGGCTTAGGTAAGAGCATTTCTTTAATGGATTTCCATTTATTTATTTATTCATATGGCCGTTTTCAAGTGCTGTCGATAAGCAGACAGTCGATCAAAGACAGTTGGGTTTTTTTTTTACCTTTGGGAAATTCCTGCAGTATCTCAAGTGATATTTATTTATTTGGTTAAGGGGGAGAGATGCAAGTGTGGCCAGTAAGCTTCTGTCTGTTAAAAGGCATTTATTTATCTATTTTATTTACTTCTGTATTATGTACATACATGCACACATTGCAGTCCTTCCTCAAATTTCTGTCTTGATATAAAACATTCCGTCCATGTTATGTTGTTTTTATGTGCAGCTGTTGACGTATGCCGCTGGAAATATGCAATTTTTATAGCCGACATAAAATGTATTTTACGCCAAAGTAACTTACGTGATTCTATCGAAAAGCTTTTATTCTTCCAACAAACAAACAAAAATTAATACGAAAGTTTAACTGATTTTAATGTTACGAGAAAATTAAAACATGTCTTTAAATTAGAATTCTATTTTAATAGAAAAGTTATTTAAAAAGATTTTCATTAAACAGTGCTTTATTTAACGATAAAAATAGTTGACTAAACACTGCGTTCAGTGAAACCCAGTCTATTCTTTTAAATACCAACTGCTTTTAAAGATAATAAAAAACACTCGCACAGTTTTACCTCGCAAGCACCTCTGCTTGCGTCCAAATCCTGCTCCGCAATGAAGCGCAGAACACTGACCGATTGCCTTCGCCCTAAATCTAGTCTACCTCACAGCCTTTAATCAGAGGCTGACAACCATCTATCCATCAATTGATCTATCCAATCTAGTGAGGTGTGTCGGACATCTCCTCCGTCCCAGTTGTCCTCTCGCTCTCTAACCTTCCCCCCTCCCTCCCTCCGGCAAGCCCAGCATTTCCCTTCCGCTGGCCGACGAAAGCTGTTGTTTCTCAGGACTAATTGAACGGCGTCTTACAGATTGGCTTCCCCCGGCGCTCTCTCTCCTCGGCACGTTCAGCCTTATTTCCCCTTTTTTTTACGCTCTCCTCTCTCTCTCTCTCTCTCTCTCTCATCTATATATGATATGTATATATATATATTTTAATTAATTAGTTATGTATTAATTTTTAATATTATAGATAATAATATAATATATCTATATAATATATTTTGTTTTATATATAATATATATATATATATATATATATATATATCATATATATCTATATATATATAGTATATATCATATATATATATATTATATATATATATCGCTATTGGTTCATATGGCCTCTCTCTCTCTCTCTTCTGTCTCTCTCTCTCTCTCTATATATATATAATAATATAGTATAGATATATATATAGTATATATATATATATATAATATATATATATATTTATATAATAAATATATATAGATATAATATATATTACCTCTATATAATATAGTATATAATAAGTCTATCTATATATATATATATAGTATATATATATACTATATATATGATATATATATATATATATAGATATATATATAGTATAGTATATATATATATATATATATATAGATATATATATATATATAGATACCATATCTATATATATATCGCTATTGGTTCATATGGGCTCTCTCTCTCTCTCTCTCTCTCTCTCTCTCTCTCTCTCTCTCTCTCTCTCTCCATTGCCTGTGAAGCGATTGCTTGATAATCCGATGTGCTTTTACACATGCATTAATTCATACAAATCTTTATACATAAATTTGCGCATAAATGCAAAAAAAATGAAAAGTATCCAGAAACAAAGTCATGCTTAAATATATTTTATGTGAATTATCCCTCGTGAATTAAAAATTATAATATTTTACACCCGTGACTCTCTCTCTCTCTCTCTCTCTCTCTCTCTCTCTCTCTCTCTCTCTCTCTCTCTCTCTCTCTCACAAACACGCCAGCTTTTTTCACTCCCTTTCCCCCTCTATTACTTGGTATCTGTCCCTTGTTCCAGTTCCTTTATTCTCTTGTGTTTCGTTTTCCCTTTTTCTCTGTTCTTCATCGCCAATCCCTTCCTTTATCTCCATTTTTCGAGTCCAATGTATCAATTTCATTTTCATGAATTTTCGCTTTTTTCGCATCTCTTATGAAGAATTATCCTAACTCATGAATGCTCTTCGTTTGAAGTATGGTAATTCACTCCTGAATTTATCTTGAGTGATGTACGTATTTATTCAGGTTATTCAACGTATTTATTCAGGTTATTTCATTTCATTTCATTTCATTTTAGATTCTTTTTAGCAGCAATCTACATTTCACATCAGTCTGTATTTGACTAATTCTTCGTTTCTTCTACTGGGTGCATATCTCTCTCTCTCTCTCTACCCACCATCCCCTCATGGCATTTTCTCACTATACTCACAGAATTATTCATTACAGTGTGGTAAAATTTCTTTTCCAATTCTTTCCAACGTTACTTTCATTAACACCGCTCCCCTGCTTTATTTGAAAATCCTCCATTCAAATTGTTTTTCATCAAGGTTTCCCTCAACACCCCTCTCTCTCTCTCTCTCTCTCTCTCTCTCTCTCCTCTCTCCTTCCTTCCTTCAGCCCTGGACCATTTCCCCTCTCTTTCCTTCCCCATGACAGAGGTTGTGGCACTTGCTGTAAGCCAATCACGGCTTAGCGCTGACAACTCCTAATTGCCCTTAGTGTTCAGGATGTGTAATCCCTCGACGTTACTACTACTACTACTCACCCCGGGCACCCTCCTTCCCCTCTTCCACTCCCTTGGTCAGTGCTAGGGAGGGTGATACACAGAGGGAGAGGAAGAGAGAGAAAGATGGTTGGAAAAGTGAATTTTAACATAATTGAAAGCTTATATTTCAAAGGAGAATGAAAAACGGACGCGAGAAGAACCCGCAACTGGAGAGCCAGACAGAAAATGAACCGCTGCTTGAAAGAGACAGACAGACAGACAGAAATGAAGGAGTTCCAACATCTTATTCAGTGTCAGACCAGTGTCTCAGATAACAAGCTCAGCAGGCTTGAAAAACAGGAGAGGTGTTGGAATTCCATAATTTACAAGACAAAGAACTGAAGGCTCGGGCAACACGGGGTGCTCTTGAATTCGTTATTTCAGTTCAGTTAATTTAGATGAGACAGGATTTTGGAGAATTTCATTTCAAACTCTGCCGAATTATACTTTATGATTTTATCTTTTCCAAATGCAGCAATTGCTTTGGTATGCGTTGTAATTATTGGAGAGGACTTTAACATATGCGGAAATGGTGTATCAGACACTCGGTGATTAAAAGACCGTTAAGTGCTTGATATTTTACACATTTTGTCGTGATGTCTCCTTTACTGTACCGTCCTTTTCATTATACATATTTTTTCCTTTTATCTATTCCTCGTTTACTTTCGATCTAAAATATTTATCTCGAACACGAGTTTTTTTTAACGTGGTCTTTTCCATTTACGCAAATGAGTGAAAACTATGAAGGACCTCGACACAGGCCCTTCAAAGCCGTTAGTGGAATCGCAGCAATGATTCTTTCGCCTGAGAAAGAAAAAATATTCTTGTGTTAATCGGGATGCGCAGTGAAGCTCTATGTCTTGAGGTGGTAAGCTGTTGAAGTGGGTTTCAATTGCCACCTCAAGATAAGTGGTAGAGCTTGGAGTGGTCTGTGTCCCCGGACCTCGCTTTACTATCCTCCGCCTCCAACAACACCACCTCCTCCAGCTCCTCCTCAACCTCCAGCCCCTCCTCCACCCATATCCCACCAATCTATACATTCTAAAGTTGCAGCAGGCTGTGAAAGCTTTTGCAATGACGTCAATAACCCTCTCTGAAAAGACCTTTTGGGACAGTACTTTCATGGGGGAAGTATTTACTTGATCCGAAAAGGTTTTAGGGGCTACTTTCCCCTGGGGCAATGCTGTTAAAATAAAAATAAAATCCTTTTTCTTTATTTAGGAAGTAGCCTGACCACTCGAACCATCAACCCTCTCTCTCTCTCTCTCTCTCTCTCTCTCTCTCTCTCTCTCTCTCTCTCTCTCTCTCAGAATGTCTGATTAAAATTGCTTTCAAGTTAAGGTAGCCTCATTTCGCGTATTTGTATGAAGAGAGGCCAGGGTGAGAAAGGGGCTATGCCCGAGTACCTTACTCCCTAGATTATCGTTTTAAAGAGGTATAAAAATTGATATACATTGGTTCTCATTTGTGGGGTTAATATTATTGTTATTTTTTTTATTTCCACCATTTATTGTTTCTATTCTTTCTGCAATTGCTTACCATTATCAGTATTGTTACGTAAGCAGTTACCGAAATTCCTGTTTAACTAAAAACCCCACACTGAAAAGAATATGTATTTAAGGAGGTCAGTATACATCGAGAAATACGGAAAATGTAAGAGTTCGTCAGTTTGTTGGATGTTTTAAAGCAAAAACTTAAAAGAAAAGAAATGAAATGGATATCCACTAATTGTATGCCCAGGGATAAACATTCAAAAAGGTTCCCCTACGACGTTATCATTTAGTGTGGCTGTGTGTCTTGTTCATCTCAGTTTTGGCAGTTCATTTATTCGTTGTGGGATACCTTCGAGATAGAAAAGCATCAAGGATTTTCTAGCAATTCTGGGGATTTTGGAACCCTTTTGAGATAAATTTTAATATGTAAATTTTAGTTAAGCTCATAGGGTAAGGAAAATATTCCTTCAGCGTTGGAATCTTCATTTTTGATAAATACAGACACGTTAATTCACATATGCACATGAAATATATTATGAACGCTTACAATACTTTATTTTTCGTGATCTGCAGTTCCATTCATTTGCCGTGTCGTTCTTAATATAATGTTTATTTCATTTAAATCTATTCCATTGTCTAACACAACCCACTGACTGCCGCTCTCACGCGCACTTGTCCTGACATTTCCCAGTTTTCAGGAATGTTGGGTGACACTATTGAAACCATTCGTTGGAATCCCGTAGAGTTTTGATAGTCCCTTTTGGTGTAAACTAGAGAATCCATATAATTCTGTAACTGCTATTGCCGCCCTGTCTGTGTGTGTGTGTGTGTGTGTGCGTGTATGCTTGTATTTGTGTGTGTTTTCGTGAGTGTGTGTATGTGTGTCTGTATTTAGATGTGTCAGTATTCTATGTGTACCTTCAAATGATGAACATTGAATTGTCTAAATTTTTTTCCAAAGCATATTCATGATTTTAACTAATAATGTATTACACGAGAGAGAGAGAGAGAGAGAGAGAGAGAGAGAGAGAGAGAGAGAGAGAGAGGCGGCTTAAAAGTTAGATTCAGTTCACAATAGTTATGGAAGTCAACACATTTCGGATGACTCGAGAAGACAAACATTTCAAAGAAGAAAATACCTTGCAAATAAAAGTGTGAGAGAGAAAAGAGAGAGAGAGTTAAAGGTCCGTTAACTCCGAGACTTTGGTAGTTAAATGACATTTCTCTGAGGAAAATCTGAGCTGTTTATTTTCCCTTGTGCTTCGTAATTTCCGAAGTTAATCACCGTTTACCTCATTTATTCCTTCACTCGCTGTGTTAATTAGCCGGAGTTTTCTAAATCCAGCGAGAGAGAGAGAGAGAGAGAGAGAGAGAGAGAGCGCACATTACCATTCTCTTTTCTTGTCATTTTTCCCCATCTCTCCGGTCTAAATTAAGGGTAACGATCTTGGAGAGAGAGAGAGAGAGAGAGAGAGAGAGAGAGAGAGAGAGAGAGAGAGAGAGAGAGAGAGAGAGAGAGAGAGAGAGGCCTTAATTAAGGCCAAATGTTTGCACCAAGAAAATATTTTAGAATCATTGAAGAGTAATAAAGGCTTTGTCATTTTGAAAATACTATAAATAGATAAATAATCAATGAAGTGAGTTACAGCAAATCTCTTCTTTATTTGTGTGCTAAAAGTTTCTTTAAATGAAAAAAGAATACCTTATTTATGGAATGGTCATTTAACTCTTAAGTATTCATCAAATATAAGTATATATATATAGATATATACATATATAATATGTATATGTGGTATATATATAATATATAATATATATATATATATATACATAATATATACTATATATATATTAATATAAATATATATATAACGTATATATATATATGCGTGTGTGTATCGCACACAAACATCTTCCATTGCATTTTTATAGCGAAGTACAAAAACAAAAACAAAAAAAACTGGTCGTCAGGGGCCTGGCCAAAATGTGTGAACAAATACCAAGTGTGGTTTTACTTGTTAATTTATTTTTTTAAGTTAAAAAAGATGCAAACCTGATGTTGAGGGAGATGTGAATAACATGCCGATAAATGTATTTATTTGTTTCACTATTTTCCCGAAGACAAACTTTGTCCGTGAAAAATTCAGACGCGGGATCATAAATGATTCGAGTGTTTCGAAAGAATATGCAAAAATAACGCTTTGCCCACATCGAGAGAATCCATATTTTATTAAGAGCTGTCTGCAGAATATCAAATCTATTTTTTCCGGCTCTGGAGATAGTCTATATTAGTAGGATAGTCAGTATTAAGGGAAGGTGCTGTAAGGTTTGTCGAGATTATAAGGAGATGTAGTAAGGGTAGTCAAGATTAAAGGGAGGTCATGTCAGGGTAGTCATGGTAGTAAATATTAAAGGGAGGTCATGTCAGGGTAGTAAAGGTAAAAGGAAGGTCATGTCAGGATAATAAAGATTAAAGGGAGGTCATGTCAGGATAGTAAAGATTAAAGGGAGGTCATGTCAGGGATTAAGGTAAAGCTTATTCAAAGGGAGTCATGTCAGGATAGTAAAGATTAAAGGGAGGTCATGTCAGGGTTGTAAAGATTAAAGGGAGGTCATGTCAGGGTAGTAAAGATTAAAGGGAGGTCATGTCAGGGTTGTAAAGATTAAAGGGAGGTCATCTCAAGGTTGTAAAGATTAAAGGGAGGGTCATGGTCGGATAGTTATTAGGGAGTCATTGTAGGATAGTAAAGATTAAAGAGAGGTCATGTCAGGGTTGTAAAGATTAAAGGGAGGTCATGTCAGGATAGTAAAGATTAAAGGGAGGTTATGTCAGGGTTGTAAAGATTAAAGGGAGGTCATGTCAGGGTTGTAAAGATTAAAGGGAGGTCATGTCAGGGTAGTAAAGATTAAAGGGAGGTCATGTCAGGGTTGTAAAGATTAAAGGGAGGTCATGTCAGGATAGTAAAGATTAAAGGGAGGTCATGTCAGGATAGTAAAGATTAAAGGGAGGTCATGTCAGGGTAGTGAAGATTAAAGGGAGGTCATGCCAGGGTAGTGAAGATTAAAGGGAGGTCATGTCAGGGTAGTAAAGATTAAAGGGAGGTCATGTCAGGGTAGTGAAGATTAAAGGGAGGTCATGTCAGGGTAGTAAAGATTAAAGGGAGGTCATGTCAGGGTAGTAAAGATTAAAGGGAGGTCATGTCAGGATAGTAAAGATTAAAGAGAGGTCATGTCAGGGTTGTAAAGATTAAAGGGAGGTCATCTCAGGGTTGTAAAGATTAAAGGGAGGTCATGTCAGGGTAGTCTTGATTAAAGAGAAATCATGTAAAGATAGTCAAGATTAAAGGGATTAGGATACGGGAGATTAAAAAGAGATAATGTAAGGATAGTGGAGATTGAAGGGAGATAATGTACGGAGAGTCAACATTAAAAGGAGATAATATAAAGATAGTCAAGACTGAAGGGAGTAGGATTGTGGAGATTAAAGCGCAATATAAAGTACTGATAGCCGAGATTGAATGGAGATAATGTAAGGATAGTGGAGACTAGTGTGAGATAATGTAAGGATAGTGGGGATTAATGGGAGATAATGCAAGGATAGTCAAGATGAAAGGGAGATAATGTAAGGATAGTCAAGATTGAAGGGAGATAATGTAAAGGTAGTCAAGATTAAAGGGAGTAGAATAGTGTAGATTGAAGGGAGATAATGTAAGGACAGTCCAGATTAAAAGGAGATGATGTAAAGGTAATCCAGATTAAAGGGAGGTTCTGTAAGGATAGTCCATATTAAATGGAAGTAATATGAGGAGATTTAGAGATTTAAGATAAGGATAGTCACGACTGAAGGTATACAATATTTGGCACATCGAGATTAAAGGAAGACATTGAAGAATGTTCGAGATTCAAGGGAGATTAAGAAGGATATTCTGGATTATAGGAAAGTTAATTTCATGTTAGTCCAGATTAAAGAGAAAAATGTGAGGATAGCCCAGATTAATTAAACTGAAATAATGTCAGGTTTGTCCAGATTAAAGGGTTTTAATGAAGATTAAAGAGAAACGATGTCAAGATAACCTGGATAAGAGGGAATTATGTAGAGATAATCCATATAAAAGTGAAATTATTTTAGTAAAGTCAAGGTTTAATGGTGGTAAAGTAAGAATAGTCCAAATTCAAGGGCGGTATTGTAAGGAAGACCTAACGATTCAACTGGGACAATTTGAGGAAGAAAATGTAATGTAGTCCAGATTAAAGAGAGAGAGAGAGAGAGAGAGAGAGAGTATTCCAGAATAAAGGGAGATGGTGTAATGAAAGTCAAGTTTAAAGGTTAATGAAAAATTTATGAAAATTATAGATAGACACAACAAAAATTAATGAAAAGTTTCATGATTGAAAATAGATAGAAAATAATAGTGAAGTATTGATATTTTCCTTCGTGCACATTATTAGATGATAGGCATTTCACTCTTAGTAGTTAATAAAAAAATTGTAGTCCGTTTTGTGAAAAATTAATGACATGGTAGTTAAAAAAAGGGGGTAATTTTTCATGAGACATAACTCAAAAACTAAATAAAATTTTCAAAGATAAAACAAAGTTAATTTTACATAACAGCTGATGACATGCAAAAATAACATTTAAAAACTGAATGAAGTTCTCAAAGATATAACACAAAGTTAATTTTACATGGCATCTGATGATATACAAAAATAATCTTGGTGATCAAATTGATGAAAGGAATAAATATTCTTTTTTAGAAATTATTTGTTGGAATGATAATAATTTCGGGCAATGAAAATAGCAAGCTTTTGTGATTTAATCTTATCGCTGTAATCTTGACATAGGTTGTGTGTCTCCTACATTTGTGTGAAGCAGGACAATTGTAAAATCAATCAACACATCGTTTGACCCAATTTATGATCGCCGAGTCCAGAGGTGCGTTCGTTGCACTTTATTTCTTATTTCTCTTTTTTATGCCTAATTTGGTTCAGTTTTTGTATCTAGAAGCCTCATCTGCATTGCACATATGCACATACACAAATGTGTCAGTGGACATTATGAATGTAAAGTATAATTTCACTTTTTATTATAAACTATCAAATAGGTCGTCTTGTGTAAAAGATCTAAGTTGCCCGATATTGAAAATGTAATCGTAATTTTAACTTTCAATATTAACATTGAGAAGTGTAGAAGCGTTGATAGTCGTCAGTATTTTATTCTCCTTAATATACGCATGTCGACAGCTGTTCTGTTCAAGGAAAAAATACAGTAACCCGAAACTATTTAAAGCGCATGTCACAGCAGCAAAGCTACAATAAGCCACAAAAAAAGCCTGTCAATGTGTCCTCTCGAAGTGGAACAAAAATAAAGCTGTAACTATGTCCCCAAGGAATTCTTCTTTTCAGAGTTGTAAAAAAGAAAAACACGTTCTTTTGTGCTTTCTGTCAAAGAGGTATTACGTACCAAAAAAAATATATATATATATATATACAGACAGTTTTGTCAGAATGTTAAATGTGAATAGTCTTCATTTCTTTTGGCTTATTACCCCTAGGGAAAACTGTGAGCATTAAGTCAAAGTTTTACCTTGATGCTGAACACGACTCCCATTTGAATATTCGCTTTTTGTAGTGTCTTGTAGACTTGCAGACTTTTTAGTGGCCTTTTCGTTAACGATTATATTTACTTCTTTTATTCTTTTCTTTATTTGGTCAGAAAGGTTAAATTGAAACATGTATAATCTCATCATCATAGCATAAAGTATACATTCATTTTGCTAGAGACCGCGTCTTTTAAAATTACTTTTTTTTATGCGAAGAACTGGGTGTAATTTCTCTTATACTATGTATCCTTATTGTCTTTGCTGAAATAATTTATTATAAACCACTTGACAGCCAACCCAACCCCCGCCCCCCACCTCTCTCTCTCTCTCTCTCTCTCTCTCTCTCTCTCTCTCTCTCTCTCATAACCATTTGGTCTCGTAATTTTGATTAAACTCACTGACTGTTACAGTCTCTCACTGATTATTTCCAAATGACACCGAACCGGGAACATTCTTGTTTCTTGGTTTTCTTTTGCTCGTTTTATTGCATCAGCATCAGATCAGCAGTTGGGTAAGAGGCGACCCCGTGACTCGGCAATTTGTCTACTATCAAAGGGAAAGGGCTTTTGGCCTCTTGGGCGTGACAGGTATTCTTCGATGTCAAAGACTTCGACCGTCCCGCGCTCCTGGATGAACTTGAAGGAAAACGAGGTGGGGAAGGAGGGTGACTCTCGAAGGTCCCTCCACTATTTAGCACTTGGGATCCCCTGCAGGGAGCAGAATTGACCTATCAAATACCAGATTGCGCGAGTGATTGGACGAAAGCCCCGGCTCTCCGGGGATTGCTTATAAGGTTGTCATACCTGAGATTGGGGCCTCGTGGATGGGCGTGATGTCGGCTTGTGCGTTTGTATGTTTGTGAAGGCTCGACGGTGGCCGTTCGTTATTTCTTTTTCGCCAGCGGGTGAGCCCTAGTTTGTGTTCTTTTTCCTCTCTTCCTCTTGCACTGCCTCAAAGAACCTTTTGCGAAGCTTTGATGGCGGTCGGCGTCATTTCTTTTTCTTCTCCAGTGTTTTGTGTATTTTATCCTCAGCAACGAAGATTTTTTTTGGATAATTTCGTTTCTGCATCTATGGGCTGTCGCAAAATTTTGTAGACATATGTGATTAATTTTCATGGAAATGCAATCATCTTTAGGGATCGGTTTTCTGGACCTGCTTGGAGGTTCCGGTTCTCTCTCTCTCTCTCTCTCACACACATTTTTTATTCCTTACCATTGCACATACATATTCATAAACATACCTTCTACTCTTATAATACAAACGCACGCCAACATGCAATATATATAACAGGGAACAAAAACCATTTCTTGATTACAGTTGTGTGTATATATATATATATATATATATATATATATATATATATATATATATATATATATATATATATATATATATATATACTTTATTTATACAATGAACTCACAGAGAGAGAGAGAGAGACAGAGAGAGTTGGTGAACTAGCAAATTAATATTCCTTTTAATTACCGAATTACCTTGACATTAAAGTCTATCTCATCTCCAGTTAAGTTCCCTGTGAAATACTAGAGGCCAATTAGACTCTTTATAAGCCTTCCTATGACTTGGGTCAGAGTTGCGTGGAGAGAGAGAGAGAGAGAGAGGATTCATTCAAAATCTCACTCTCTCTTCTCTCTCTCTCTCTCTCTCTCTCTCTCTCTCTCTCTCTCTATATATATATATATATTATATAGATATATATATATATATATATATTATATATATATATATATATATATATATATCTCAAACTCCATAAGTTTGACCTCTCTCATACAGCCTCTCCTAGTGGGTTCGGGGTCTTCCAGCTTATCCCTGGTTTCGTGTTATGTGAAATAACTCCAGTTCTTTAGTTTGTCCCCCAAAATCTTGTTTTTTTTATTCTTATTCAATTTATTGCCTTTTATTCATCTCGGATACTCATATGATCGAGACCGAAGCTACTCTGGTTTAGTCTGTGTTAAGCGAAATGATTACTCTTCAGCTTTGGCGGAAGCAGCAATGGATAATAATAATAATAATAATAATAATAATAATAATAATAATAATAATAATAATAATAATAATAATAATAATAATACCTTTATTTCAGCTCAGGGCCATATACATGGAATATACAAAATACAGACAGTAGCACACAATTTAGATACATGAGACATGATAAAAAAAATTAACTTTGGCGCCTAGAGTAGTTCTCTCACAGGTGACACGAGGTCCGCATATACTTTCTCTGTAATATTCAGATTTGCACTGGCCTGCCTTGAAAGCTAAATGAAAGGAAGAAAGTGAAAGTATCACTGGAAACGAACGTCTGCACTTCTCCGAGTCTGTGATACTAATGAAAAGCGTTCATTAGTCCTTGATACTTTATTTTGGAGGGGGGGGGGGCGTTTCTCATATATATGTCATTACTACTTACCAAGTTCGTTGGCTATTAGATATTTATATCTCACTTTTTCTTAATATACCACAAATACAAAAAATAAAACGTTAGTGCCTAAGGCAGATTTTTCGGTTCTTGAGAGAGTCTAATAGAGCAAGCGATCATATATAAATAAATACATTTCTAAAGAGGAATGCGCCCTTACAATACAAAGAGGTAGAGAGAGAGAGAGAGAGAGAGAGAGAGAGAGAGAGAGAGAGAGAGAGAAGGATGCAGCCCTAAGTTTCCCTACATCTGCTCTGCACCTCCAGAGCCCCATTGTCTGGTGAATAATTGAGTAGAATGTGCTCTGCTCCTCCTGTTACAGTATATACAGTGAGGTTATGTAGGAGAAGGGCACGGAGGTGGAGAGAATGCGTGGATTAGGAGAGGGAGAGAGAGAGAGAGGGGGGGGGGTGAGAAAATGTCCCTGTTGTTAGTCGTAATTTTTGCCACCCCCCGACTTCTCATGCTCGTTGCACGAGTTTATTATTTGTAAGTAGTCTCCCGGGCCTAGTCTTAATGAGATATATGCGGCTTGTGCCTTGTTGCATAGTTAAATATAAGAGATTTGAAACCGCCACCGCTCGGCTCTCTCTCTCTCTCTCTCTCTCTCTCTCTCTCTCTCTTTGTATCACAAGTGTTTCTTTTGTCACCCTTTGTCAGTTCGTTATTCTCATCAGATTTATGAAACTTTGTTTCCTCCGTCTTGCATCATTCATGTAAATGTTAAACTCTTTGTTAAACTCGCAGCAGCCATTGTGGATATTGAATTGTCTTCACACAGATTTAAAGAAAATAATGGCACTATATTTTATCACTTTAACTGTGTCACGTAGAGGTAGTTTATTCTTTATCGGTTACTCGTGGAGTAAGCCTACAAACTTCTTTGTCGTTGTTATTGTTGTTCTTGTTCTTGATTTTGTTGGGGGGGGGGGGGGTTAGAAAGCCCTATGGAAAAGCCTAAAAAGGTTGGAAAAAATTTTTTTGCGTCGATTTAAACATAGAGGAATTTAAGGATATGATATGTATGATTTATTTTTTAGACTGAAAATGCAAAAGATAATGTGCATGTTAAGCAATACAGAACAATTATTTTTTTTATAAAATATAGCGTATTTATCTTGATTTCTGTTGGTGAAACAACGCTCTATTTGACCATAGATTTTAGCACACGCACCGAGTAAGCCGGAGGTCGGATCACGCCTTGTTTCCCTTTGCACTCAATTCTAATTATATTGGTTGACGAATAGACCAGTTGACATATTGTAAATGTAACCTATGTGGAGATATAAGAAGTTGTTAGATGGAAAATATGGTTGTGGATTTTAGCTTAAAGAGAATTATTTCTCTATGGAATAAAAAATGAACGTTCGCTAAATTCATAATTTGAAATTCATCTTTGCAATTTTGAGTAATTGCGGTGACAAACAGTGACAGTTTGTATGTGCGTGTCTTGTTAAAAAAAAGGCAATAAGGAAAAATAAAATGAAAATAATTTCATAATCACTTTCTAAGACTTCCGAGTCGCTGTCATTTCATTTACACATAATTTTACATTATGACTGTGAGCGAGTTCTTATTTTTTTTATTTAATTTTTCTTGTCTTCATTTAAACTTTTCATTACATTACGTTGTCCTGAGTGCGTGTATCCAGGCATTTACATCAGCGTTTATGACAGTATTTATTTCTGTCCTGCCAGAGCTACTCAGGAAGGAATAGGTGACTTTGCTGAAATTTTGTGACGTTGCTCGCCGTCTAAATTAAAGGCTTGGCACAAGCTTTGTGGTTGAATTAAAACTATCAAAAAGAAAAGAGATGTTTGCCTTTATGGTATGAGCCTGTAATCATAGAAGTGTATGTATGATATATATATATATATATATATATATATATATATATATATATTTATATATATATATATGTATATATATATATATTATATATGTAAATGTGTATATATTTATACATATACATATATATATATATATATATATATATATATATATATATATATGTGTGTGTGTGTGTGTGTATGTGTGTGTGTGTGTGTGTTGTGTATAACGTTATACTCCGTGATGGTGTATGAGTATTTGCTTGTAAAAGACACCGAGAGTTAAAGACTTAAATTTTCCCTTGAAATAAGAACTGGATTTTCATTTAGCATTGTTATTCAATAACAGAAACTTTCCAACTTCTGTTTATTTTATGGCTATGAAATTTTGAACAAAAATTTAAAAAAATAGGTGGAAAAAAGAGTCAAGGATAAACCTGCATAATTCTAACGCTTCCCCGGGTGAATAAGAAACTATCAAACCCTGGGGAAATCAGGACAAAACTCTCACAAGTGGACGAAGATCCCATACATAACAGCAGGAAATCAAGTTAGAATGGTAAAATTGGAAAGATGGAAGAGGGACATAAGGGGATTTGTCGACGAACGGAAGGGAAAGGCGATGGAAGAAATGAGATAATGGGGAGCAACAGAGAGAGAGAGAGAGAGAGAGAATCAAGCAGCGAGGAAGAAAGGGGTACATGAGGTCTTTTTTTTAATGAAATGGAGATTAATGTTGCCTGTTTTTACGATGATGTCTGTCTTACCTGGCTTCACCTCACCCTACCATGTTATTTATGGGGAAGGTGAAAGCAGGACTGTAGTCACTGTCACTTGCATAATTTGGCTGTTTATTTAATGTCCAACGACCTTT